>NC_084594.1:43393916-43486416 GCF_033807715.1 Cololabis saira
CTCCGCCTCTGCTCGTCAAGAAGATGGCAGCGTCCAGGCAGGCATGAGAGGAAACTACCCCGCTCTCGTCGCATGAACTGGGATTATTGACGCCGGATCGGAGCGCACTTGTGTGTTTTTGCATTTCCTGCACCGGGTTGAGTAAGTAGGACGCTGAAAAACGCGTGCCTTTGCGGGTTTGCGGCGCTTTGTTGTGGCGAGCCGCCCGGCCATTTTTCTTGTGGGTAAAGCGGGCCGAAGATGGCTGCTTCCTGAGGCGGCGTGAGGCACAATAACCACCCGGGATCGCCGCTCCGCTGCACCTAGCGGCGCTTTCCCGGCGTATCTGCAACCACAATCCCTTTAGGTGACTTATGCATGCAAGGATCGCTTGAAATCCCGGAGGTTTTAATTGTGAAATTACGGCAGATGCTGAAGCCGCGGAGCTAGCGGGCTAATGGCTAACGCGCTAACCTGCTAACGGAGCGCGACAAACATTTGGAGCCTACAGTCACAACATCAGCTCTTTTCTGGTGGAAACCAACCATTATGTGTGGGTTTAACGCCCTCATTTATTCCCAGTGTCTGTGTGCGCCCCTGGTGTTGTGTAGCTTGTCCAGCTGCGTTGGGAGGGTTGTATAGAGCTGGGGTTGTTAGCTACAACATGGCGACACCCAGAGAGGCATGAAAACAGCCGACTCCCGCTAAACATCTCCAACACAGACCTGCGCCGGCCAGGTGAAGCCCTGGTCACGGCATATAACCTATATCTGTGTGTCTGTACTGTGGCTTTGTTTTTGAGCGGGTTGGTGGATTAAGAGATGCATATTTTGCTTTTTAATTCGCTTCCGCCATTTTTTCCGACGGGCAGTGGCGTTAAGGCTGATTTATGGTTCCGCGTCACACCGACGCAGAACCTACGGCGTATTGTACGGCGTAGAGTACGCGCACCCTACGCCGTAGGCTACGCGTCAACTACGCCGTAACCCTACGCCGTAGGCTCTGCGTGGATTTAACGCGGAACCATAAATCCAGGCTTTAGCGGGTTTGTTTGGCTGCAAAGATGGACGAGATCCAGCCATCACAAGAGGCGCCTGCAGCCTCCAGCCTGTGAACTAACTGCTGCCCTGTGGTTGTGTGGTTGCCCCGGCAGGAGTCATGTCTGCCCCTGGCTCGGCGGGGTCTGGGACCACGGCCGCGGTGCTGCAGCCGCGCTGGAAGCGGGTCCTCGGGTGGTCCGGTCCCGTCCCGCGGCCCCGGCACGGACACAGAGCCGTCGCTATCAAGGAACTCATGGTTGTGTTTGGTGGAGGAAACGAAGGCATCGTTGATGAGTTGCATGTATACAACACTGGTAAGTTCATGCATATGGAACCTGCAGCAAACATAACCTTTCTCAGCATGTTCATGATCTTTTACCTGGTATGATGAGATACATTTTTGTAAAAGCTTTGTGTGAAATACTGATATGCAATGTAAATTCTTGATATGTGAAATGTAGCAGTCGTTAGGCCTTAGCAGGCCAAACAAACCAGTGGATTGTTTTAAATAAATGCCGCCCTCTGCCGGCCACAGGGTGTAGTTGCACCCTTCAAAAAAGGCGGGCTAAAATAAAATGGATGATGCTGGTTGGTTTAAGCGCATCCTCTGCCCCAGGTTGCTCCTCACATGCCAATGACAGACAACATCAGCAACTGTTCTGTCATATATTTACCATGCACGGCCTTGTTTAAGTCATATCTGCATTTTAGTTCAATGTAAAAAACAAAACAAAGAAAAACTTTCCATTGCTGTTGTCTTGTTTTCTAGCAACAAACCAGTGGTTTATCCCGGCGGTCCGTGGCGATATTCCCCCTGGCTGTGCCGCATACGGTTTTGTATGTGATGGCACAAGGTTGCTGGTATTTGGTGGAATGGTGGAATATGGAAAGTACAGCAACGACCTTTATGAACTACAGGTATCATCTGTTAAAAATAAAAACATTAACATCTTTTTGTTGGCACATTTAATTTTAGAAATGTCTTAAATGTTACTGCTTTGAATGTGATTTCAAACAAGTCCAAATCTTAACTCAAATGCGCTGTAGTGTAAAATCAGTGCTGTTTTTATATTAATATGCATATTTTTATTTTATGTTCACAGTAGGCAGTAGATGCATCATACTACTGGTGAAGAGTGTTTTGTTTTTTTTCAGCATTTATTTGTATCTTATATTTTCAGGAACAAGCAGAATTGATTAGATATGTCATCAACTTAATCACTGTGCACAGTCTGTGATCAGAGTTATTGTTACTATGAATTCTTATTATGGCAAATACAGACTGGTTAGTGTGTTTTGCAAAGTCAACTGTGTCATTGAATGTCTTTAATCCTCAGTATGTTAGAATTGAACTGAGGGGTTCATACCATGAAATCCAGACACAGGCCACCGTTTGTGGGGGAAGCATATGAATTTCTGCTGATTGATTGAGCACTATTTTAAAACCGCAAGTGGAGTTATAATTAGAGGAGAATGGAAGACTATAGAAAGTAAATTAAGTTATTGACCCAATGTCTAGCTAAAGAACAGAACTTTTGATCAACAAATTCAAGGAGTGCAGTCAGTGTTGTTAGCCAGCTGGGTTGATGTCACGAGCAGTAAAATGTCAGTTAAATATTCTCTGTAAACTATAGGGGGGAAAACATTTACTGACACATTTGACGGAAGTTGTTTGATCACCATCATCTTGTCTGTGCGTGACCAGTCAGCTGGTCGGACATCTAATGAAGACATCATTTTCTCTGTGGTCGTCCTAACAGGCCAGCAGGTGGGAGTGGAAAAAGTTGAAAGCAAAAAACCCGAAGAACGGCCCCCCTCCATGTCCTCGGCTGGGCCACAGCTTCTCGCTGGTCGGTAACAAGTGCTATCTGTTTGGTGGACTGGCCAACGACAGCGAAGACCCAAAAAACAACATTCCCAGGTAATTATATTGCAACAGGACCCTCAAACACACGACTGAGATTCTGCTTCAGCTCGTTGCCTAAGTGCTTGTTTTTTTTCCCAGATACCTGAATGACTTGTACACGCTGGAGCTCCGTCCAGGCTCCAGTGTGGTCGGGTGGGATATTCCCATCACTTACGGAGTCCTGCCTCCCCCTCGTGAGAGCCACACTGCAGTCGTGTACACAGAGAAGATGAGCAGGAAGTCTCGCCTCATCATCTATGGCGGCATGAGCGGCTGTCGTCTGGGTGACCTGTGGACACTGGATATCGGTAGGTTGTTGTTGACTGTGTTGTGAGAATGGGATGTACGGCCTCCTCATCGTCCCGCGCTGAGTATTCATCTGTTGTTTTCCCCGCAGACACCCTGACGTGGAACAAACCCACAGTGAGCGGCATCGCGCCTCTTCCTCGAAGTCTCCACTCTGCCACCACCATCACAAACAAGTGAGCCTTAAAGGACCATTTAACTATTTCTTTATTTCGAACATAAGCACAAAATATATCAAAATAAAACTACAGAACAATAAATCAATAACATAAAAAAGAACAATAATAATAATATGTATCATCGTAAACAAAGTAGACGAGAATTATTGAATATAATAGCAAATGTGTTATGCTCGTAAGAGGAGTAGGAAGAAGTAAAAAACGTATGAACTAAATGCTACTTTTTTCAGTTATTAAATATGAAAAAAAGAAAAAAAAACGACATCTAAAAGGTTGCAAAATTTAATAGTAAGAATTTTATAACTATAAATTGTGGTATACCCGAGTATTAATCACCTAAATTATTAACCCTGAGTCCCTGTATTCCCTGTATTCATATATGTGAAAGCAACATTATTTATGATGTGAATTTACATCCACCCGTGTACAATCTTATTCATAACAAACATTCCTACTCAGACATATTTCTACACACATTAAAGGAAACATATACACATGTAATTGTTTCTGTTCAAATACATATATAATATATATTATATACACACACACACACACACACACACACGTTTCCACATTTATATATATACACTCACAACCATACAAGTTACAAGTCCAGTCCCCCACAAAAGCCTCACCCAGCACGCCGGCTTCAGATCCACACTCTGTTCCATAGCCTTACTCTCTTACTTGTTCTGCAGAATCTTTTCATCGTAGTTCTATATTTTTGGATTTTGAAATTAACCTTTTCCCTTAAAAGAGCTTGAGGCAGGATTTATGAAAAAAATACGTATACGTTTTAAGTTTTCTAGTAATAATGTCGGATGAAGCGTTCCAAACCAAAAAGAATGAGCCCTCTAGTGTATCTCTCCGTTGCCTTGAACAGGCTGTGTGCTGAAAAATGTGCTGCTATTGTCACCGGAATTTCCCGCGCTGGGCTGCGGACGTGACGTCACATGACGCTGCATGCGCGTTCTCCCCGTTCTCCCGTGCCGGCTTCACTGTTGGCTGCAGTACCCCCGACGGCCGTCGTGGCGAAGGGTGGCGCTAGAGAGTCTAATTTCTTAAAATGAGCATCATGCTCCTTTTTAAAATAGAGAGGAAATAAAAAGTGAGCAGACCTCTGGCACTGGTCTCCGTCTGGACTCCTTGTACTTGTCCACTGTATTTCCAGTAATTCAATGTTCTCTCTGTGCAGGATGTATGTTTTTGGAGGATGGGTCCCGCTAGTGATGGATGATGTAAAAGTGGCCACACACGAGAAGGAGTGGAAGTGCACGAACACTCTCGCCTGCCTAAACCTCGGTTGGTCCCGTTGTTGGTGTGGGAGAATCGGTCGGACAGGGGGGGGATTACGACGGACAGCCCCGGTGCTGATTCTGTCCCATCTCTCTGCAGACTCCATGTGTTGGGAAACGGTGCTGATGGATACTCTAGAAGACAACATCCCCAGGGCTCGTGCTGGCCACTGCGCCGTAGCCATCAACTCCAGGCTCTACGTGTGGAGCGGCCGCGACGGTTATCGAAAAGCCTGGAACAACCAGGTCTGCTGTAAAGATCTGTGGTACTTAGAAACAGGTGGGTGTGTCGCAGCGAGCACGGTTAAAAGAACCGCTTGTTGTTCCGCGGTGTTTTTAAACTTTGCTGTTGTGCTTATTCCAGAGCGGCCACACGCTCCTGCCAGGGTCCAGCTAGTCCGTGCCAACACCAACTCTCTGGAGGTGAGCTGGGGGGCCGTCTCCACCGCCGACACCTACCTGTTGCAGCTGCAGAAGTACGACATCCCTGCCACTCCGGCCGTGGCTTCACCAGCCATGAGTGCAGCCCCGTCGCAGCCCCTCAACTCCCCGAAGAGCCCTGCCCCGGCGGCTGCAGCGCCCTCCTCTCAGAGCCTCCCACAGACAGGTATTACTCTGCACGGACAACGGCCACGGTTACATGATGTTTTTTAATTCGGAATTCATTATTGCGAATTAAATAATTCAGAATTAATCTATTTTTCTTCGAGTTTACATGGAAATAGTAATTCCGAATTGAGGTTTACATGGAAAACATGTTTGATCGGCTTTATCCAATTCAGCTTAAAGGAGCATGAGGCTCCTTTTTTAAGAAATGGGACTCATAAGCGCCACCCTTCTCCACGACGGTTGTCGGGGGTACTGCAGCCAACAGCGAAGCCGGCACGGGAGAACGGGGATTACTAGAAAACTTAAAACGTATACGAATTTTTTTTCATAAATCCTGCCTCAATCCTGCCTCGTGCTCCTTTAAAGTCTGGGGGTTGGGAAGGTTCTGATTGGATCGGGGGGCGGACGTCTTTACGTCTACCGGAAGAAAACAAAGTTACTCGATTAGCAGCAACATGGAGGACCACATTATTAGCATCCTCCTTCATTTAACCTAGCCGCTACAACTTTGAAAAGCTCACCATTTTTATGTTTCCTGCCATCTGTTCTTTTAATTATTTCCAGGTCCTCCGAGCTATTTATTAAATAAATGGTCTCTGCTCTTGACCACCGTTTACTGTGTGCTGCCATCTTGAAACTTTGTTTGGAAGCCCAGCCCAGCGCGGAATATAAGCGTCATGGAGACAGACGGGAGAGGGAACGAGCAGCGCAGAAAGACCGGAATTAATTTAAAGTGGAATGAGTGGATACATGATCGTGGAATTATTCTATTCGGATTTAAAATCAGAATAAACCAGCCACTTACTTCGGAATTAAGTTTAATTCGGAATGGCCATTTTCATTCGGGATTAGGTGTTTACATGGTAATTTTTACTCATTTTAAATCGGATTTAATTTTAATTCTAAATTAAAGAGGAATTAAACTTTGCATGTAAACGCACTGAATGTGACGACCAAGAAAACACAAACACACTTTCATTATCTGATTCCCTTTTCCCCAGCTGTTTTAAAGGTTGCAGCTCAGCAGTCTACAGGTGCATCTGTCGTCACAGTCCGGCCCAGCCAGCCAGGGAAATCCCCCGTCACTGTGACATCCCTCCCTGCAGGTGTCAGGATGGTGGTCCCCGCCCAGACCACCCAAGGATCGGTACGAGCACTTCTGTGCAACAGTTTACACTTGTGTGAGGTGACTTATCAAATTAACAAATGCGTTCAACGATGTGTGCATCTTCAGCCAATTGGAAGCAGCCCTCAGATGAGCGGCATGGCAGCGTTAGCTGCTGCAGCTGCAGCCACGCAGAAGATCCCGCCCTCCTCCGGAGGCACCGTCCTCAACATGCCTGCAGGCGCCACCATCCTCAAGACGGTGGCCGTGTCCCCCGGCACCGCCACGGTGAAGATGGCCTCTCCAGTAATGGTACACGTCCCGACCAAATGTCCGTCCCTCCAACGTTGTGCGTCCGTCCTGCCGGTTGGTGAGTCCATTGCTGTTGTGTTTTGTAGGTCAGTAATCCTGCTACGCGGATGTTGAAGACCGCCGCGGCCCAGGTGGGCACCGTGCCGGCCTCCTCCCCCACCAACACCAGACCCATCATCACTGTGCACAAATCTGGAGCCGTCACGGTGGCTCAGCAGGCCCAGGTGGTCACCACCGTGGGAGGGGTCACCAAGACCATCACGCTGGTCAAGAGCCCCCTCACCATGGGCAGCAGCGGCACTCTGGTAAGAAAACACACAAACGCTACTCAAAGTATCATTTGGTGTTATTCCAGGCAGGCTGTAAAGCAGTGGTTCTCAACCTTTTTGGGGTCCGGGACCCCCTGCAAATTTGTGATCAACTCTTAAGGACTCATCCTTTCCACCCCCATCCCAATGCGCACATGTAAACTGGGACATTAAGGAAATAAGTGGAAAATGGACTATACAGGACTGTCTCAGAAAATTAGAATATTGTGATAAAGTTATTTTATTTTCTGTAATGCAATTTAAAAAAAAAATAAAAATAAAATAAAATACAAGATTAAGATTCCCAGAATATTCTAATTTTTTTAGATAGGATATTTGAGTTTTCTTAAACTGTAAGCCATGATCAGCAATATTAAAATAATAAAAGGCTTGCAATATTTCAGTTGATTTGTAATGAATCCAGAATGAATGACGTTTTTGTAATTGCATTACAGAAAATCACAATATTCAAATTTTCTGAGACAGTCCTGTATATGTTGTTGTAAAGTCTATCCAGTGTGACATTGGTTATACATTTGCTTTAGTCATCACATAAATATGAAACTACCACATTCTAGCTTCAGCCATTCAGAATCCAGCCCCACACTCACAAAGGTTTTGAGGTTTTGGTTGTCATTACATGTCTGTGTCATGTTTGACTTTACTGGTGAAGTTTATTTCAATCAACTAAGTACACTTACAACTTACGTGGTTAAGAAAAACTTAAGTTTTTCTGCTGCAAACTTTGCTGTTCTCTATTGTTTAAATTGTGTTTTTGTATTTTGATTGTTGTACGGCGACCTTGAGTGCCATGAAAGGCGCCTAACAAATGAAATGTATTATAATTATTATTGTCACCCCGATCTGAGGGGTGGGGGTGGAATTTGACAGAAACAGACTTTTCCAGAACAAAACGAAAAAATCATAAATCAGCAGCAGCTCCTTGGTAGGATATCTATGCAGCATCCTTTCAACATGATGAAACAGAATAGATGCAGTAACTCTTCAAATAGCTACCTGGTACGAAGCTTGTAGAGAAGATGCTGAAGTCTTAAGGTGCTGACACACCAACCCGACGTCGCCCGCTCTCTGCCGACTGCTGTGTCGGCTCGCGTCGCCTGTGTCGGGCTCACTAGACACACCGCAAATACGACACCCGACGGCGAACTAGCATGTACGTTCTGCGCATGCGTGAGAGGTAATTCCCCTCCATACCAGCAGGCAGCGGTAGTCTGTATTCAGGGGCTCAAGGAGGAGGACAGCGCTTTTTTTTTTTTTTTCAAAGCTTTATTGAGAAGACACAAGTGCAATACAAAACAGACGGCACAACCACCTGCAGCTCTGTGGAGAATTAAAATAAATGGCTGGCTGAAATAAATCATTTAGGAAGATAAATGTTGGTTTAATAGATGAAATCTAACAGTTGTAGTTACGCCTGTTAAGAAATTTGCTCCGAAAATTTTGGGATTTTCTGCCTGCCGCCTCCGGAGCTGATTTATGGTTCCGCGTTAAATCGATGCAGAGCCTACGGCGTACGGCGCGCGTCGCCGCGCAACCTACGCCGTAGGCTCTGCGTTGGTGTAACGCAGAACCATAAATCAGCCTTTTATTCTGGCGCGGTTTGAAAAAGACAAGCGAGTGATTATATACATTCACTGAGTAAATATTATGAAAGTCACCGACGGCCAATTATCGGCTTTGTGTGTCAGGGCCTTTAGGGCCAATCCCAATGTTCACCCTACTCACTACAACTAGCCCTCACCCTCACTGAAGCCACAAAGGGTAGGGCTTTGTAATCTTCCCTAGGGATTGGGAAACCACTTGCTACGTCACTGCGTGGTTTACGTTCGGGTACGTAAACGGTCCTGGGCATTTCACGGATTTTTGTGAGATCAGGTTGAAAACAATATTTTGAGTTAGTTTCTGCATAAAAATGCGTTTTGATAACATTTTAGCGAGAAATATATATATTTTACTTTCATAATATTCACTCAGTGAATGTACATAATCACTCGCTTGCTCATTGTTGCAAAGTTTTTTCAGATCTCGCCAGAATAAAGGCTGATTTATGGTTCCACGTTAAATCGACGCAGAGCCTACGGCGTAGGTTACGCAGCGACGCGTAGCCTACGGCGTAGGGTTCTTAATTTTGAAGAACTGAAGGGTGTATAACACTGAAACTAGGGGGCTCTTAATTTGAAAAGGATGTAGATTGTGTTACGTTTGTATATACAGTGTTGTGCAGTAACTTCAACAATGCTAACGGGTGCAAGATTTCTTATTAAAATACAACAAATTACACTTGAGTAAAAGAAGGGTCATGTATTTTAGGTAGATAATGGTCTCAGTCATATTTGAGTAAAATAATAATCTTTAATATAATAATTTTATTATCATGGATACCACTGGGGGTCCGCCGAGCCTCCGGTTGAGAATCACTGCTGTAAACAATGGCCTTCTAAATGAATGTTTCACACTTGGTGTGTGTGGTGGTGTCACAAGACGGTGACAAAGTAGCATTAAACTAATGAAGGAGGGTTGCAAAGTTGGCCGGCAGTGCCTCTAGCGTGTCGTCGCTCATCTGCACGTCCAGTGGTCCGCCATCCCGCCGACCTCCCTGTCCTGTCCGACGCTTTCTGCTGACTCCTCAAGTGTCTCTCCTGGTTCCGCAGATCTCCAACCTTGGCAAGATGATGTCCGTGGTACAAACCAAGCCGGTGCAGACATCAGCGGTCACAGGCCAGGCCTCCACTAACCCCCTCGCACAGATCCTACAGGTCAGATCCGTGCACGAGGTAGGCACCGGATGAGCTCCTTCAAACGGCCTCAATGACACCTGCCTCTTTCCTCAGACTAAGGGGCCTCTCCCAGCGGGCACCATCCTCAAGCTGGTGACCTCCGCTGATGGCAAGCCTACAACAATCATCACAACATCCCAGGCAGGGGGCGCAGGAAACAAGCCCACAATCCTCAACATCAGTGGCGTCTCGCCCACCACCACTAAACAGGGCACCACCATCATTAAGACCATCCCCATGTCCGCCATCATGAGCCAGCCCGGAGCTACAGGTCTGAACTCGAAGGATATAAAGACAGACATGTCTGTCTGCAGCCTGAGGGATTATATGCTACAACAAAGTTAGTGCTGTTAGAGTTCTTCTTACTTTGGGTGACATGAGTTAGGGTTATGTCAAGGTTATCTGTCTGCGGTGTGATCACATCAAGGAGGATTTCAGGAGTATTTTTGTCTGCAGGTGTAACGAGCAGCTCGGGCATGAAGACTCCTATAACCATCCTGACCACCAAGGTGATGACGACTGGGACTCAAGGTAAAATCATCACCGCGGTGCCCAAGCTCGCCACTGCCGGCCAACAGGGACTCACGCAGGTAAACGCTGGAACCACAACCCACGCTGCTGTAATACGGCGCTTTTCCACTACTACCTACTAGGGATGGGTGGTATGGACTAAAAAATGTATCACGGTAATTTCTGGCATTTTATCCCGATAACGATAAAAATTACGATAAAAAAAATACCAATTCAACTCCACCTTTGTAACTATAAATCTATCACCACATTCAGTCTTTGGAGCCAAAACACTGCTCTAAAAGAATACTAAATGCTACCAAACTAAACCAATTAAATTGAATTAATAAAAACCAATTAAATTGGTACACCTGTACTGCAAAACTGTAATGACTCAAGCTCCTCGCTCTCAGATCCGCCATGTTTGTTACACAAAAACGTATCAATGGGAATTTATCCTTCTTTCTTTCTTTCTTGCTCATTTCCTTCCTTCCTTCCTTCCTTCCTTCCTTCCTTCCTTCCTTCCTTCCTTCACGTACGTTGTGCGTCGATTTATCGCAGAACCATAAATCCGGCTTTACACAAAAAACGTCATCAACAGGAATTTATCGTTTTTACCGTGAGATACAAATTCTTACCGTGGGGAATTTTTTTGACGGTATATCGTGAACGGTAAAATCGCCCATTCCTACTACCTACTCAGCCCGACTCGCCTTGCCCTCGTTTCTTTTCAATACCCAGAGCTGCTGTGACGTATTCGATGTGCGACATAAACGAAGAAGTAACGGCGCCAAAGACGGAGAACATGGATGAGTTGATATATCTGCTGCTTGTTCTGTGGCATTTATTTGATATAAATTTAAAACAACGTCATTGTTCTTCGAAAAAAATGAACAAGAAGCTCTTGAAATGATGTCACATCCTGACTCGGACACCTCTTTGGCCAACCCCCCCGACCAATCAGTGTCCTGTAGTGTGATGATGTCAGATACAGCCGACTCAGCAGCTTAGAACCTCGGCAGAATAGATACAGAAAAGTATCTACTCGACACGTTAGACCCCTAGTGGGAAAGAACCAAACCGAGTGGATTCGGGCTGAGTAGGTACTAGTGGAAAAGCGCCATTAGAGTCATAAATGATGATAGTGTTGCGTGAGACTGAGCAACATGTCTCCTTCCAGGTGGTCTTGAAGGGTGCTCCTGGACAACCTGGCACTATTTTGCGCACAGTTCCCATGAGCACGGTGGGCGGTGTTCGTCTCGTCACCCCAGTGACCGTGTCTGCCGTCAAGCCTACAGTCACCACGCTGGTCGTCAAGGGGACTACCGGTAAGAATAACCCTTTTGTTGTGACTCATTGTCATCATGTGACGCTGAAATGAGCGGCGTGGTTTGTTCTCTGTTTTCATACCTGGCTCCGTAACCCTGCAGGAGTCACCACTCTCGGTAACGTGACTGGGACGGTGTCCACCAGCCTGGCAGGCAGCACGGTGGACAGCTCCAGCGCCTCCCTGGTGACGCCCATCACCACCCTGGGGACGGTGGCCACGCTGTCCAGCCAGGTCATCACCCCCGCTCCCATCACCGTGTCGGCGGCCCAGACGAGCCTGAGCTCCGCCACCACCCTGCCCTCCTCCACCATCGCCGTGCAGGTCAGACCACCCGTCACTGGCCTTTGGGCATTTTTCTTTCATGAGGGCATCAAGTTGTTCATTACTTCATAGTAAACTTGAACAAGTATTTTTTTCTTTTTTATTGACAGATATATACAGAAAAGGTACAAAACTTCAGGATAAAATGCAGTTACAAATTAAGGACAGTAAATTATATATCAAAATAAAATAGAAGGCTTGAGACTTAAGGAGGAAAATTAAATAAAAAAAAAAAAGATCAGGAAATATCTGGTCCTGCTCAAGGTTTCTTCCTCCTAAAGGGGAGTTTTTCTTGTCACTGTTTGGCTTAAGGCTTTTCTCCCACTATGGGAGTTTTTACCTGCCATTGTTTATATAATAATTGCTCGGGGGTTTATGTTTATGTTTATGTTCATGTTCTGGATCTCTGGAAAGCGTCTAGAGACAACATCTGTTGTATTAGACGCTATATAAATAAAATTGAATTGAATCATATTTTTCACATAGGCTTCTCGTTTTTACCGCTTTGGGCTTTATGCTCTAAGACTGTCTGAATACGATATTAATCTAGCTTTGAGAACAATTATATTTGGACGTTGGCTAGCAAATCTAGTACAGTGAATATGATATTTAGCAATGATTAAGAGAAGGTTGATCAATATACTTTGTCTGGGCTTGTCATATCATTTTGGATACACCAAATAGTACATGTTGAATGCTCCACTTAAAGGAAGAATCAACTTTAGCATTTATAAAATTATTAAGGTCAATCCAGAGGTCATGAGTATATGTGCAATTCCAGAATAAGTGAGATATTGTTTCATCCACATTACCACAAAAAGAACAGAGTGTGTCAATGTTTATCTTATATTTAATAAGATTGGTCTTGACTGGATAGCATCTATGAAGTATTTTAAAAGTAACTCCTCTATTTGTAATACATTTCCTTGACAAGACCAATGTGTTTTTCCAATATATCTCATTATATACAGGACTGTCTCAGAAAATTAGAATATTGTGATAAAGTTCTTTATTTTCTGTAATGCAATTTAAAAAAAAAAAAAAAATGTCATTTATTCTGGATTCATTACAAATCAACTGAAATATTACAAGCCTTTTATTATTTTAATATTGCTGATTATGGTTTACAGTTTAAGATTCACAGAATATTCTAATTTTTTGATGGGATATTTGAGTTTTCTTAAGCTGTAAGCCATGATCACGATATTAAAATGAGAAAAGGCTTGCAATATTTCAGTTGATTTGTAATGAATCCAGAATGTATGACATTTTTGTTTTTGTAATTGCATTACAGAAAATCACAATATTCTAATTTTCTGAGACAGTCCTGTAAGTTATTCCAATAGAAAACTGCTGCAGGTTTAGAAACAATATCTCTGTATAATATATCTAATGCAATGAGTCGTAGCTTTATCACTTAGGAGCTGCTGCCTAATTCCACTGTACATGTACATTGATAATAAAGGCTTTCTATTCTTTTCTAGTAAAGGACAAATATTACCAACATATGTCATCAGGATTCAACCTTGGAATATAACAATTTCTACCTTTTTAGGAGCAAAACCCAGTAACCTTCTAGCACCGTCTGGTATTGAATCAAACACAGTTGAATATTCTCTAACTTAGTATTTTGCAACCTGATGACATGACGGTGATCTCATTTTCAGTTGCTAGGGAGACAATCCATGTGTGTAGCGTGTGTGTGACGTGCTCTCCTCTCTGCAGAACCAGCCCACCCAGGTGACCCTGATCACCACCCCCAGTGGCGTGGAGGCCCAGCCGGTCCAGGATCTGCCCGTGTCCATCCTGGCCTCGCCCACCTCCGAGCAGCCCAGCTCCACCGACGCTGCAGCAGCAGGGGAGGGCTCCGGCACCGTGACCCTGGTCTGCTCCAACCCGCCCTGCGAGACCCACGAGACCGGCACCACCAACACGGCCACCACCTCATCCGCCACCATGGGAGCCGGGCCGGTCTGCTCCAACCCGCCCTGCGAGACCCACGAGACGGGAACCACAAACACCGCCACCACGTCCTGCGCCACCATCGGAGAAGCCCAGAAGTGCTCCAACCCGCCCTGCGAGACCCACGAGACCGGCACCACCAACACGGCCACGACGGCGTCTTCCAGCATGTCTGGCCTGCGCATGTGCTCCAACCCGCCGCGCGAGACTCATGAAACGGGGACAACTAACACGGCCACCACGGCCTCGCCCAGCATGGGCGGAGCCCCGCAGGTGTGCTCCAACCCGCCCTGTGAAACCCACGTGACCGGCACCACGGACACGCCCACCCAGGTCTCGTCCAACATGAGCACGGGCAAGACGGGCACCGTCTGCTCCAACCCACCCTGCGAAACACACGAGACGGGGACCACCAACACGCCGTCCACGGCCACCTCCAGCATGGGCGGGGGCCAGACCGGCACGGCCGCATCGGGGGTGCAGAGGGTCTGCTCCAACCCGCCCTGCGAAACGCACGAGACGGGGACCACCAACACGCCGTCCACCACCACCTCCAGCATGGGGGAGGGCCAGGCCGCGGTCCAGAGGGTCTGCTCCAACCCGCCCTGCGAAACGCACGAGACCGGCACCACCAACACGGCCACCACGGCCACCTGCAGCATGGAGACGGGCGAGGACACAGGTACGGCAGCGGACACTCTAGGGATGGGAATGATAAGATTTTTTTCGATTCTGTTTAACGATTCGATTCTTTATCGATTCTCATTTGGGAAAAAAGGAGAACAAACAGGTCGATTAGCATCAACTTTGTTTTATATCTTTGAACAAAAAAATACAAGTGAGGTCAACAGTGAGGTGTTAAGACTCTCAGCCTTGGGCTCCTCCATGGTGGGCCAGGGGGTCCCAGAAAAAATTATTTGTTTTGAAAATAAATATAAAATAATAATAAAATAAATATTCTTCTCTAATAGAAATTAAAATTATCCTTTTTAAAAGGATATCTGAGCTGAGCACTCAAAAATAAAACCACGTCAGCCGATGACAAATACAGTCAACTCAAGTCCAATGGATCTGTGCAATTCTGCAACTATGAAGAATTAACAATTATTTTGCAGAAAAATAAGAATATCTGCCTTTTCAGGAAGGATACGCGATCTTTCTGGACTTATGGTGTCTCCAGCTGTGGAGAACAAGTCGCCCTGTTGTCATCCGTTTTGGTAAAATGTAACCAAACCTTCGAGCGTTTATGCTGCTTTGTCGCCATGTTTTCCTGCTGGTGACGTCATTCGCGCCCCCTGGAATTGATAAAGGGAATCGTTTGGAAAAAAGGCAACCGATTCCAAGGAATTGAAACACTGGGAACCGGTTCTCAACAAGAACCGGTTTTCGATTCCCGTCCCTAGGACACTCGCCCCAGGACCTGCACTCTGATAACCTGCTAGTTTGGAGAAACGGAATCAGGGGGAGTTGCAGTGATGAGCAGTTCTGACTATCGTGCTGCTGCTTCATACGTTCATACGTCAGTGTTTCTAAAACACAAAAATGTGCCACATTAAGAGACTTAAATGTTGTGAGATTATTTATTTCTGTTCATATGTTGGATTACTTCTCAGGCTCAAGTACTGGAGCCAATTACTTTCTTTAATTTGTAGTAAAATTATGGCTGGGGATCGATTCAAGATTCAGAATCGATTACCAAGATTTGATTTGATTCGCTTATTATTGATTTGGGTTAGTGTTATTAAAAATGTTTTTTGAGCTGTTGCATGAATTATGACTGTAGTTATGCAACATATGAATACTAGTATTATATTGAGATTCAACAGCAAGTATTGCAGCTAATGATGCTGTAAGGACCAATCAGCTCCCAGAATGCTGATAGAACTGCTTTCAGAAACATCGTGGGTCAGAATTACCAAACAGATCCAGGGCAGCAAAGGACGAATGAAATTGGTTTTATTTTTTCCCACATTCCGTTTTAATTTTTTCCATTTTCGGTCTATTTCGGTTTTTTATTTTTGAGAATTTGGTTTTTAGCATTTTATGCAAATGTAACCCCAAGACAGTATATAAAGTAATTGAATATAGACAATTTATGCAATTATAACTGAAAACTGTAATGTTTTTATACTTATATTACTAATATTTAAAGGCAAAGTCATTCTCGTGTCCAACAAAACATTCCTTTTTTGGGCATTAACCGAAAAATTACCAAAAGTTGTAATGTAATGATGGAAAAAAATCGATCTTTAGACAAACACCAATTTTTAGGAATTAATGAGAAACGATTTAGAATTGGAAAATCAAATTATTTATTTATTATTTTTTTTCAACACAGGCTGAGGTAAAATGTATTTTTTTTCCTTTTGATATGAAAGTTTAAATGGTTAAGATCTTGCATTTTTAGTGTGTGTGTTGGGCGGCTGGGCGGGGTGCTTGCCGCGTGGGGGTACCGTTAGACGTGAGTGACGTGATGCGTTTGTGTTCCAGCTGCCCAGCAGACGGAGGAGGCGACAGAAGGCACCAGCAGTACAGAGGCGGCCCCCACCACCACCGCCGCCGCGGCCATGGCCACCACCACCACCACCCAGGGCAGGGCCATCACCACCGTCACCCAGTCCACGCCGGCCCCCGGACCCTCAGTCCCAGTAAGCCCACCCCACGCCAGCGTGGATCACAGTGATGTGTAGGGTTGTGCCCCCCAACCCCCCGATGATGACCGCTCTGCGTGTCTTGCTCGTGTCTCTCCAGTCTATTTCCTCGATCACCGAGGGGGGGGTTTCCGCTGCCAGCTCCACAGAGGAACCCATGCAGACGGACGAGGCCGCACCCTCCGAGGAGGCCGCCACGGCCATGGAGTCACAAGCAGAGGTGAACAAACCGCATCCATGTTTACTGACGTGCCGGCCCGTGGGAGTCGTGCCCTTTGCTCAGACGCTTGTGTTCCTGTTTGTTGCTCCAGGGGGAAGCAGCGGCCGCCACGGCCCTGAGCCTGCCCTCGGAGCTGATGTCTGAGGGCCAGGGAGCCACCCTGATGGTGACGGGGCTGTCGGACGAGGAGCTGGCCGTGACGGCTGCAGCGGAGGCCGCCGCTCAGGCGGCCGCCACCGAGGAGGCTCAGGCCCTCGCCATCCAGGCCGTCCTGCAGGCAGCCCAGCAGGCCGTGATGAGTGAGTCCCGCACAGACACACGCTTGGACCTGCTTTTACCTTACACACCGGAATATTACTAAATACTAGAGACAGACATAACCGTTACACCAGAAATGCCAGCTCTGGATACCTGATACCTCCAACTCCCAGAACTAATATAATCAAACACTCTTTATCGTTATTTACCGTTCAATAATGTCCTGGAACTCTTTACCTCCTCACACATCTCGCTCACAAAACAAATTAACTTTTAAAAAACAACTTACGGCTCACCTAATGCTGTAGACCATATGACTGGGAATTTACTATTTATATTGAAATTAGTAGAATTATTATAATGATAGCAGTGACTGAAAATAAATTACTAATGTATGGTATTATTAGTGCTATTATAGTGTATTAGTATAATTATAGTGTTAATATATTTTGATATTATGCATATATAACTGGTGTGCGTGTGTACCTGTATGTGTATTAGGGGTGGGACGATACGTTAACTCACGATTTAATACTGTGGCGATATGTGGCCCACGATAATGATAATATCACGATACACGATATCTACGATATTCGATATATTTTAAGAAATTTCATCAACGATATATCACGTTATATGTGACTGAAAAAGAAAACATACACATAAAAAGGAAAACGTTGGTAGTTATGCATTTATTCAATGCCAAAACTTCATACAATGTACAAAGAAAGTGCATTTGTATATTTCCTCACTGCCTCCTAGTCTTGTAAATGTAAACACTGAACAGCTGGATTAATTAAAGTGCATGAACAATAGTGCAGTGACAACCGCGTAAATCAATGACGTATGTTATAATAAAATATTGATATTTGCCTTCAGTTTATCGATTATTTATTGCGACAGAGAGCGCAACAATATATTTTAATATCGATTTTTTTTTTTTTTTTTTTTTTTTTTTTTTTTTTTTTCCTCCCCACCACTAATGTGTATTGTTGTTTTTATTATTTTAAGTGTAGTTATGCTAGGAATGTATGATTGCATGTATTTGTCTTAGATGTTTTCATTTATGTAATATTTTATGTACTTAATGGACCCCAGGAAGATTAGTGGTCGCCACGGGGGCAGCTAATGGGGATCCATCCAATAAACAAAAAACCTTGATGTCATGATGCCGTAGATAAAAGGCTGGAGCTCCCAATGTGGGAGCAGGTGGAAGGTGATGCCTTCACTGAAATCCCCTGGATATTTACCAGTGGAATATTATCCGTCGTTTGCAGGTGAGGCTGATGCGTCCGGAGACGGCCAGCAACACGCCAACATCCCCATCATGCTGACCCAGCAGGAGCTGGCGGCGCTGGTCCAGCAGCAGCAGCAGCTCCAGGAAGCTCAGGCGGCGGCCCAGCAGGCGGCCGTGGACACCAACCTGCCCACCGAGGGCCTGGCCCCCGCCGACAGTCTCAACGACCCGTCTGTGGAGAGCAACGGACACAACGAGATGGCCCCCTCGGTCCCCACCACGGTGGTGTCCCTGCTGCCACGGACCACCGCTGAGAGTACGTTCCTGTTTGGTGTTCAGTGTTTATGTTCTGTGTGGGGCAGTTAACCGACCTCTGTGTTGCTCTGTGTTCACGCAGCGCTCGCCCCGTCAAGCACGTTTGCTGTATCAGTATCAGTTGCCAGTCCAGCCAAGCTCCAGGCAGCGGCCACGCTGGCCGAGGTGGCCAACGGCATCGAGGGAGAGGTGAGTCCTGCTCCGTCCGCTGTGGCCACGGTGACCACAGACCTCACAATTAAATCTGACCCTGTTTTTGAATCCGTGCAGAAGCCGACCCCTCCGCCGGCCCCAGTGAAGCCCGTCGTGAAAAAGGAGAACCAGTGGTTCGACGTAGGGATCGTGAAAGTGACAAATACGGTCGTCACTCACTTCTATGTGCCAGGAGATGATTCCCATGGAGATGTAAGTGTCCGAGGGGCCGCCGTGCAGACGCCGCTGTGCTCGGGGCTTCTCTCATCACTCTGCCTCTGTTGCAGGACGACTCCGGTATCGTCCCGGACTACAGCCAAATGAAGAGGATGGAGCTGCAGCCCGGCACGGCCTACAAGTTCCGCGTGGCCGGGATCAACGCCTGCGGCCGCGGAACCTTCTCCGAGATCTCCGCTTTCAAGACCTGTCTACCAGGGTTCCCCGGGGCGCCCTGCGCCATCAAGATCAGCAAGGTGAGGCTTCCCCAGCAGCTTTCCGATTCTAAATCGATTCTCATATTAATTCCTAAAAATCAATTCATACAGGACTGTCTCAGAAAATTAGAATATTGTGATAAAGTTCTTTATTTTCTGTAATGCAATTTAAAAAAAAAAAAAAAAAAATGTCATACATTCTGGATTCATTACAAATCAACTGAAATATTGCAAGCCTTTTATTATTCTAATATTGCTGATTATGGCTTACAGTTTAAGATTAAGATTCCCAGAATATTTAAATTTTTTGAGATAGGATATTTGAGTTTTCTTAAGCTGTAAACCATGATCAGCAATATTAAAATAATAAAAGGCTTGCAATATTTCAGTTGATTTGTAATGAATCCAGAATGTATGACATTTTTGTTTTTGTAATTGCATTACAGAAAATCACAATTCTAATTTTCTGAGACAGGACTGTCTCAGAAAATTAGAATTGTGTATGTCTAAAGATAATTAATTTTTTATTTTTTATTTTTTTTTCTTCTCATCATTACATTACAACTTTTGGTTGTTTTTTTTTGTTTATGCCCAAAAAAGGAATGTTTTGTTGGACACGAGCATAACTGGTGCCATGTTTTTGCCTTTTAAATATGTTTAAAGGTATGAAAACATTAAAGTTTTCAGTTATAATTACACAAATTGTCTACATTTCTTTGCTTTATATACCGTCATGCGGTTACATTTGCATAAAATGCTAAAAACCAGATTCTCATGAATGGGGAAAAATTGAAACCGATTTCATCCGTTTCTGTTTCCTCCCTGGATCTGTTTGGTAATTCTGACCCACGATGTTTCTGAAATCAGTTCTATCAGCATTCTGGGAGGTGATTGGTCCTTACAGCATCATTAGCTGCAAATACTTGCTGTTGAATCTCAATACAATACTAGTATTAAGATGTTGCAGAACTACAGTCATATAATTCATGCAACAGCTCAAAAAACATTTTTGATATAACTAACCCAATATCCGACTCGGATCGAATCATAGCGTGATAATCGATTCTGAATGTTAAGGATCGGAATTGAATCAATTCATTTAAACCGATCCCCAGCCCTAATGTGTCCACCTGTTGGTGTCGTGCACTGAATGACTCTTGATTTTCCCCCCAGAGCCCAGACGGGGCCCACCTGACCTGGGAGCCGCCGTCGGTGACGTCAGGGAAGATCATCGAGTACTCTGTGTACTTGGCCATCCAGAGCAGCCAGACGGCCGAGGCCAAGGCCTCCACCCCGGCCCAGCTGGCCTTCATGCGGGTGTACTGTGGGCCCAACCCCTCCTGCTTGGTGCAGTCGTCCAGCCTCTCCAACGCCCACATCGACTACACCACCAAGCCCGCCATCATCTTCCGCATCGCTGCCCGCAACGAGAAGGGCTACGGCCCCGCCACCCAAGTCCGATGGCTTCAGGGTGAGTTCGCTTCCTCCATTCTCCCGCGGCGCTTTTCCACTAGTACCTACTCAGCCCGACTCGACTCTACTCGCCTTGCCCTAGTTTCTTTTCGATACCCAGATCAGAAGTAGGAGGTTGGAGAGAAGCTGCTGTGACGTATTTGATTTGATTTGTTTATTTGCACAACATAAAAAAAACGGTACAAAAGTTTAAATAAACATAAAAAAAACATGAAAATATGTGCAGGTGAGAAAGGAAGCCCTAAATGGGCTTATTCAAAGTTCTCACCAGGAAAAATACATTGTATTGAAATAATAGCAAGAACAAAAAAACAAAAAAAAAAACAGCGTTAAAAAAAGATGGATATAAATAGACATTTTCTCGGTTTGCACGTGCAGAAGTTTGATTTGATTGTGTGATCTAAACGGAAAGACAACAACACTAAAGATGTAGAAGATGGAGGAGATGATAGATGTGCTGCTTAGTCTGTGGCTGTTGTTCGATACCAAGTTAAAAAATGAGAGTGAGAGAAGCTTCAAGCCGCGACGAGTTTTAAATTTTGTTTGTCTCGGCGCTGCTGAAAAGTCATCTGGAGCCGTGAGCAGCTATGAAGAGACAGAGCTCCTGGTAGATCTGGTCGTTCCTTATCTCCGTCTAGATCCCTTTTTAATTCTCTCCTCAGCACCAGGTTTATGAACATCTGCACCTCAGAGTTGGATCATGAAACAGACTTTTGTGCTGCCATTGTTGTTGAATAAAATGAACAAGAATCCGTCAGAGTCTCTTTCTCTGATTTCCTCCTCCTGACTCAGACGTCTGACTCCAACCCCCCGACCAATCGGTGGTCTGTAGTGTGACGATGTCAGATACAGCCGACTCAGCAGCTTAGACCAGGGGTCACCTATCCTGGTCCTTGAGGGCCGGTGTCCTTCATGTTTTAGAGTTTTTTTCTCTGCTTTAACACACCTGATTCTAATTAATCATCGTCATCAATGTCTGCACAATTCTGTTAACGACAGTCACTTTTATCACGGTGCAATGAAGCAGGGAAACATGTAAAACATGCAGGACACCGGCCCTCTAGGACCAGGATTGGTGACCCCTGGCTTAGAACCTCAGCAGAATAGTTACAGAAAAAGTATCTACTCCGCACGTTAGACCCCTGGTGGGAAAGCGCAAAGGCGAGTCGTGTCGGGCTGAGTAGGTAATAAAAGCGCCATAACTTTCTAAATGTGTAAATAAAACCCAATCTAATAATTTCTAACTTGCAGAATCTGGTAAAGATGCCGCCTCTGCAAAACCTGCCCCCAAAAGACCAGGCACCTCTCCTGATACGTGAGTAGCTTTTGACTGGTTCTGCACGTGATGACAGCAGCGATGGAGCACACATGCAGTACTCATTCTGGTTTTATGTCCTCCTGCAGTAAGACTACTGGTCCAAAGAAAGCAAGGACGGACCAGTGAGGTTGCCCAGAGACCCCTCCCAGTCTTTTCCAGTCTTTTGTCCTGTTTTTTTTTTTTTTTTTGCTTTGTTTTCTGGGTTTTTCCCCCTTTCCCTCCACTTGCTGTCCTTTCCATCAGGAAGACTGACCCTCACCCCTCCTCGTCCAAATGTCATCCTTCACCCCCTCAGATGAAGAACGGAGGCGAAACAAAGTATGAAGTGGAGATGAAAGTCAATCTGAGAGACGCTTCTGTAGATAAATCCTCGTCCTTCCTCGTTCTGTTGGTCGTACTATTTTTAGAGCAACACAAACCTAGAAGCACATTGTCTTTTTCAGTCCCCGCCCCCTTTCCATCCTTTTAACATCTATTTTTGGCTTGTTTCAAGTAGATGAACAGTAATAGAGAAGCATTTGCATCTTTCACAAACTGGGAGCCAGCCTGAGCGCAACGTTACCTTCTTTCTTCTGTTTTGTGAATTCTGGGGAATGTAGAGAGAGACTACGTTGAACTGTACAGTGTCGAGAAAAAAGCTGCGGAGGCATTTGTGTAGACGAGAGGAAAACAGGTATGGAGACAAACAAAGCACTTGTCCTCTAGGAACGAGGACATCCCTTTTCTTTTCTTTGTTTTTTTTTTTTTTTATTTTATTTTTGGCTCACAACAAATTTTCTGGCCGGAGAAGCGAGTGTACAGTCATCCTCCTGGAGCCCGGTCTCCCGGTGTCACCGTCACTGTGCTCTCCCCCCCCCCCCACCCCGAGAGGACCGGTGGACAAAAAGGAACAGCAAAAGGAAGAGATTTGTCGAGAGAGGAATGCGGACTTTGTTACGACAGAGACTTGCAGCACACGTTTAAGGAAAAAAAAAAAATCTTTCAAAACCCTCCCAAAAAAATTAGCAAGCAAGAAGATCTTTTGTGTAGTTTATTTTTGTATTTTTTAAGCTTTTTTTTTTTCCTCTTTTTTTTTTTCTCTTCCCCCTGTGTATGTGTATGTTGTGTGCATTTTTAAAAAAAACATGACTTTTTTTAACTGTTGTCCATCCCCGTAGTTTGTGTTGGCGTGAAGATGGGTGGCTGTGTTCAGGTTGCCACTATATTTTTACAACTGTTCATTGATTGGTTGCATGTTCCTGTGGACAGACGGCAGCGGAGAGAGGCGGCCTGTCGCGTTCGTTTGAGTTGAAGCGCGGAGGTTATAGGACTGAAGGGAACTTTGAGCTGGACCCGGGGGAGGAGACCTTTTCTTTTGTTTACTCTTCACTCAGTAGTTGTTGCTTCATTTTGCCAAACCAGGAATTTCCCCAGCCGTGAGGAAAGTCGACATCAGATCTGTCACGCCTTTCCTCGTGATATCCCGTTCTCCTGTTCCACGCTTTTTATGCTCATGAATGTGGTGTCTCACTCTCTTTAATTTTTAGAAGGCAAATTATATTAGTAGACCTCCCTCCCCCCTCCCCTCCCCTATCGATGTATGTGAATCCATTTAATAAATTTACATTTTTTTTTCCTTCCACGGCTTTGTATTTCAGACTGCAGATGGTGTGCAAGCGAAGTGTGACATGTAAACGCGTATGTCTTTGAATGGGAATGTTTTGGGAAGAACGCTTTCAGCCCGGAGTGTACTCACTTGTAAATTAGTTCCTTCATAGAGCAAGAATAAAAAAACAAAAAAAAACATCTTGGCCTTTTATATAATTACCTGTAACAAACCGTTTTTACATGTTGGTCATCTCTTGATTGCCTTTTATGTCTTTACTTATAAAAGAAAAAAATATATATATATAAATATATAAATATATATAGTCTCCCTGATTGTTCAAATGTTCTTCTGTCAAAGCTGATGGACTGTAGGAGTCTGAATCACTGCGAGGTTAACTTCAGTCTGAACGTGTACAGGGAATTTGTGACTGGACACGACTGTATATGTACTTTGTAAAAGCCGGTTCGGTTGTCATGGTAACGGCCAGGAGGAGCAGAGCCGCAGTTTCCGGGCGCAGCCTTTTCTCCAGCGCGCCTCAGGCTCCGTTTGTCGTTTCTCCCGATCTTTCTAGAAGTGAGCTTTTCTTTTCATATGCATTCATAGTTTTGTGCGTGTCGGTGTGTCTGTTGAACAAAACGAGACATGCATGCTAAAAAAGCAGTGTATTTTAGTAGTGATGCCTTAAGTTAGACCATAAGCTGAAGGTTCTCAGAAAAAGAAAATTAAAAAAAAAAAAAAAAAAAAACAACATTTAATGAGTTTGTTCCTCTCTCCATGTGGTATACAATTGTCCTCTCCTTCCACAGTACCTTTTGCTGGGTGGTTATTTTTGCCCCCGTGTTAGATAGGTGAGCATCCTTGGTGCCGGGGGGCCCCAGCTCCCTCCCCGGGGAAGAGCTCCCAGCACCCAAAGGTGGGGGGGTTCTCTCGGCTGTTCGCAGGTTATCTGGAAATGTCCTGTATTTTCCAATGTGTGTTTTTTGTACTGTAGGGAGTAATGTATCTTTTATCATTAAAAAAAATAAACATGTTAAACAGAGATTTCTGTCTTTCTTCTTTTTAAACTAAATGGATTAGCTCAGGGAGGGCTAATAATAAATAATAAACCTTATTTATGTAGCACCTTTCTTAAAGTTACAAAGTGCTTCCCAAGAACAATAAAATACATCAAGATAAAAATACAGTGCATAGTGGATAAGAATATAAGACAGGAATAGAGGTGAAAAAAACTTGCAGGTTGTACAGGACTGTCTCAGAAAATTTGAATATTGTGATTTTCTGTAATGCAATTACAAAAACAAATATGTCATACATTCTGGATTCATTACAAATCAACTGAAATATTGCAAGCCTTTTATTATTTTAATATCGTGATCATGGCTTACAGCTTAAGAAAACTCAAATATCCTATCTCAAAATTTTAATATTCGGGGAATCTTAATCTTAAACTGTAAACCATAATCAGCAATATTAAAATAATAAAAGGCTTGCAATATTTCAGTTGATTTGTAATGAATCCAGAATGTATGACATTTTTGTTTTTTTAATTGCATTACAGAAAATAAAGAACTTTATGACAATATTACAGTCCTGTAGATAAGAGACGATCAACATGAAGAATGGTCTTGGCTGTGAGTCTATGAGCTGTGGGATGAGACTACAGGCCTATCGTGACCTCAATATAAAGAGACAAAAGAGAGAAATCTCCCAGAATTTGGACATACCAGGTGTGTTTAAAAGTGGTAGAAATGTGATATTCTTTTGCTCTTTTAACAATAAAATGTTAGTTTAAAATAAAATAGGATTTCCATGCCTCATATCAGGATCAATTGAATCATTTATCAATATATGGTTATGAAAAGACCACGTGTCAATACTTTTGTAAACTGAAGCACATACTTTACTACATGTCCACTGCTGCTCGTCTCCTCCTCCTCCTTCTCCTCATAAGAACTAAAGCCAGGGCTTTTCTTTGAAGCAGGGACAGTGTAGCGAAAGTTGGGAGCAGCTACAGACAGATACATTTTGCAAACCGAGCCGTCGCTACTGTACGTCCAAACGAGTGGGAAAACGGCGCCAGACCGGAAAAAACTTTTTTTCGGTCGCCTAGCAACTTGCAACAAATATGTACGTGATGCGCGCATGCGCGCGCTGCTCTGCGCCGAGAAATACACGAAGCAAAGCTTCAAATATCAAATAAAGCGATAGAATTGGGGTTTTTTCTCTTTGTCGTATAATGTTCACAGAGTGTAATGCAATTCATGTGAGGGGTAGTGTATTTTGAAGGATCAAATACTCAACATCCCATATTATCAATTTTAAATCAATATTTCAGGGGTAGTAGTGTGGCGGACACAATAACGGACCTCGCACCCATCAGGACTGTATGGAAGGGGGCGTGGTCACAAGCATGTATTTGGTTGCTTAGCAACGTGTGTTAGTTTACAGTTGTCAACTGACAGTTCTTTTGGGCAGTTGGATTCCGCTGTCACGGAATAAAGACGTGTTTTACCAACCTCTGGAGTCGAGCCTCATCCTGCCACATTGGTGACCCCGACGTGATAGTGAGCGAAAGTATAGTGTTTTTGACCGTGAGTTGTTGGCGCTGTACCTCGCCACCCGTCATTTTCGTTTTTTTCTAGAAGGCCGTTCATTCACGGCATATGTAGACCATAAGCCGTTGATATTTGCAATGTCTAAAGTGACAGAGCCGTGGTCCGCTCGCCAGCAGCGCCATCTAGCATCCATCTCAGAGTTTACCACGGACATTCGGCATGTCGCGGGTAAAACAAACCTGGTGGCCGATTGCCTGTCACGCGCGCTGGTGTGCCCTGTAAACCTGGGAGTTGATTTTTCTGCTATGGCTGCTGACCAGGCTGATGACCAGGACATCGCGACTCTTAGGTCTGCTGGTACCGGTCTCAGACTAGAGAACTTGGCGGTGGAGGTCGGAGGTCCAGCTCTTCTCTGCGACATCTCCACGGGTCGGCCCCGTCCGGTGGTCCCAGTTTCCTGGCGCCGGCGGGTTTTCGATTCCGTACACTCCCTCTCACACCCTGGCATCCGGGCGTCAGTGAAACTGGTTGGGGCCAAGTTTGTCTGGCCCGGCCTCCGCAGGGAGGTTAAAGAGTGGGCAGCTGCATGTGTAGCATGCCAGCGGGCTAAAGTTCACCAGCACACAAAGGCGCCCCTGGAACCGTTCCCCATTCCAGCCAGGCGGTTTGACCATGTCCACATTGACCTGGTGGGCCCTCTTCCTCCATCGCAGGGTTACACGCACCTCCTCACCATGGTGGACCGTACCACCAGGTGGCCCGAGGCAGTGCCCCTTTCCTCTACAGGGTCAAAAGATGTGGCGCGTGCTTTCCTGGGTGCCTGGGTCTCACGTTTTGGTGTCCCGTCTGACATCACGTCTGACAGAGGACCCCAGTTCATTTCAGAACTTTGGTCGTCGTTGGCAGAAGCTTTGGGAGTGCAGGTACACCGTACTACTGCATACCACCCACAAGCTAATGGCCTTTGTGAACGTTTTCACAGGTCCCTCAAAGCAGCACTGCGTGCTGCGCTCTCGGATGGTAACTGGGTGGACCGCTTATCGTGGGTCATGCTCGGTTTGCGCACGGCCCCGAAGGAAGATTTAAATGCGTCGCCCGCAGAGCTCGTGTTCGGTCAGCCACTCCGTGTGCCAGGAGAATTTTTGCCTGAAAGCTCAGCTCCGCAAATTCACCCAGCAAGCGGTCCCTTCGCATCCAATCGTTTTTTGACCCCGGGGCCCATTCACCACTGTTTTCCGTGAACATTCATTCCATCGGAGCTCAAGTCGGCTCAGTTTGTCTTCGTGCGGCATGATGCTCATCGCTCTCCTCTACGGCCTCCATACGACGGCCCCTTTAGAGTCCTCGAGAGAGGCCCTAAGGTTTTTTTGTTAGACCTAGGAGGCCGCAAAGAGCACGTGGCACTAGATAGGCTTAAACCCGCACACACTGTAGCGGATGAAGCTGTGGTCCCGGCCCAGGTCCCCCGTCGTGGACGCCCTCCACTGAGACCTCCTATCGATGCTGCAAAGGATGGACATTCTAATTTACCACCGAAGACTGTTATTTTTTCTCCGCAGCATCCTGCTCACACTGATGCTCCTGTTGTGGTACAGGAAGGACGGCGCAGCCGTTATGGTCGGCTGATTAAGCCACCAGTGAGGGACTGATGGGCCCTTCCAAGGACAACCTTCTGGGTGTTCTGGGGGGGGCTGTGTGGCGGACACAATAACGGACCTCGCACCCATCAGGACTGTATGGAAGGGGGCGTGGTCACAAGCATGTATTTGGTTGCTTAGCAACGTGTGTTAGTTTACAGTTGTCAACTGACAGTTCTTTTGGGCAGTTGGATTCCGCTGTCACGGAATAAAGACGTGTTTTACCAACCTCTGGAGTCGAGCCTCATCCTGCCACAGTAGCATAATTTGATAGTCCAGTAACATCCTATCAAATAATGCTCCCGTCACTTAATGCATTCAGGTAAAATACTAATCAACTCACTGCCCCTGTAGGATGAATGTCAGCATACTTACACCCCCCAATTTATCAATTTTAACATTTAAGGTTAAAAGTTAACGTTAAACGTTAACAGCAGCGTGGACTGAAGGGAAGCAAGAAATTATGAGCGTGGCAATCAAACTTTGAAAATCGACTGTGCGCATGCGCAGAACCACAAAGTTGCAGTTCTCGACGAGTAGCATGGATTGACAGAAGACCGGCCTGGACTGCAAAAGCTCATCACCTTTATATAAGTATATACTCCAACACCGGACTGACGGGACGGGTTCAGGTGTAACATTTTCACACGTATTTATAAAAAGAAGATGCTGGAGTTTAAGAGGAAAAGTAGGAGGGTGTCGAAGTTGAACTTGAACTCGTGAGAAATCCTTAGGACACCGAACTAGATATAAATTAAATCAGATGAGTGTATTTATTGTGGAAAAATCGGGTAGGTGACCCGTCTATTTTATTTCGATAGTCATTAAAGTCATTTGGAAAACAAAATAAGACTCCAATATTTTCTCAAATGTGACCTTGAGTTATGTTCAGTGTGTTTTGTACAGTTTATTGTACAAATAGAGAGATGCAAGTAAACTTTGTGTTTGGAATGAATATGATGACGTAAACTCAGAGTACAGATGTTCCAGTATTGCACATCTTTTTTTATCATTTTTATCATTATTATTATTATGTTCATAAAAATAACATGGAATGCTCAGATGTAAATACTTCCCTATTGCGATGGCCTTATTGTTATCAATCTTTATGAGTATTTCTGATCAGAGTTTTGGTATGGGGACGGCTCTTTTGGGTCAAGACAGTAGAGATCCTGTAACCAGACGCTGGAGTCTAATCTGGTCTTCTTCTTTTTCCTGGACTGTGACTGACTCACCTGTCGGTCGCTCAGGTCCGTTTTGTTGCCCAGGACGATAAAAGGGAAGTGGGATGGATCCTGGTGCTCGCCCTGGACCAGAAACTCCTTCCGCCACATGTCCAGGGCCCCAAGACATGGACCACCAGCACGCAGCAGTGGCTGCCCTGGTACAGGGGGGGCCCGGGGGGCCCAGGGACCGGAACCTCTCTGTGCCCGCCGGGTCCCATATCTGCCCCACACGCACACATCAACAGGACTGGGGGGAGCTGGAGCAGCTGGAACAGCTGGAGCAGCTGGAACAGCTGGAGAAGCTGGAGAAGCTGGAGGAGCTGGAGGAGCTGGATCAGCTGTTCCAGCTGATACAGTTTAAGATTAAGATTCCCAGAATATTCTAATTTTCTGAGATAGGATTTTTGAGTTTTCTTAAGCTGTAAACCATGTTATAATATTGAAATAATAAAAGGCTTGCAATATTTCAGTTGATTTGTAATGAATCCAGAATGTATGACATTTTTGTTTTTCTAATTGCATTACAGAAAATCACAATATTAAAATTTTCGGAGACAGTCCTGTATATATATATATATATATATATATATATATATATATATATATATATATATATATATATATATATATGTTACAGCCTAAAGTCAGACTTTCTGAAGCATGAATTGAGATGTTAAAGTTACCCGGAGTTTCCTATGAGGATTATTTTATTATTTAACTTTAACTTATTTAACTGGAGCCTTTTCTTCATTCATGTTGAAGTTTGCGACCTGCGTCCCTCTGAGGCTGATGATGCATTCAAGTGCTGCTCCAAATTCTAACTTAAAAATAAATGGTTTGCCTTTTCAAAATGTTAATTTTAAATAGTTCAACTCAACTGTCACTTTGATCATTGTTTACACCGCATGGAAGATATGGAGAACAATTTTTTGTTTGTCTTGTTTAATTCCTCCTGCGCTGAACACCGTTTTCTGAACATTAAGTCAGAACTTTTTCAGACTTTGAGACGTCCAGTGTACTTTACTGTGGGAAAAAGTCCTTTTTTATTTTTTAAAGGTCTTGAAGACTTGACTGGTAAGGACTTTAAAAAAAGAATTGTAAATTACACCTATTAAAAAATGGTATTTGGTGATACCTTTGCTCGCCACCAGAGGGCGGCAGAAGCTTCAGCTGACTGACCTTCACCTAGGACCCCGTCAGGACCCCGTTCGGGCCCGCGTTAGGGCCCCCGTTAGGGCCCCGTTACTCGTCACTATCTATCCATATACTCTGCTAATTGACTGAATGTGAATAGACATGATTTATTGAAATAAAAAAATAAAAATGGGCAGCTGTTCATGGGAATGCTCAAAACGTGGGAAAAAGTTGGAATAATGTAGTTTTCAGAAACATTCCTCTTCGCATTTATAATCATATCATGGAAAGATGTAAAAAGTGTTTTATTTGAACCTTATGGCCAACAGGGTAAATACCACAGCAAAAGTCACGTAAAAACGCTCATAATCAGGATAGATTTAATTGAAGCGTTAAGGACGCCCACATAAAAAAAAAAAGAGTTAGATTTTGAATATGTTTATAAATACGTGTGCACATATGCACACCAAAAAAAGTGGAGACCGGTTGGAACCGGCTTATATTTGCAGCACCAAAGCTACATATACCGCTCAATACAATTCTTTAAAACTTGGTACTGCTGATTTCCAAAGACATGGACTCAAAAACAGGAACCCATAACATCCCAGAGTCCCACAGACGTATGTAGACCATGTTCAGGAGAAGTGTTAAAAACAGGTGCAGCAACAAATGGAGGAAAGTTGGAGACAAAAACGATTACAGGACGCGACACATGTGGGTTCAGTCTTCTGCCTCTGTCATGTTGACGCCTCTGAGATGCAGCAAATGCATCGATCATGAGAACCACGGTGGATCATGACCAGTACTGGAGTTGAGGGGGGATGAGGGGGGATGAGGGGGGATGAGGGGGGGTGAGGGGGGGTGAGGGGGGATGGCATCCCCCCTGAAATAAAAACGGTCAAAATCATCCCCGCAGTAAAACTGCAATTTGACAATTTTCACCTGTTTCAAGTAAACTTTCACTTGAAATAAGTAAGAACATCTGCCAGTGGGACAAGATTTATCTTCTTATTACAAGCAAAACATCTTGTTCCACTGGCAGATTTTTCTACTTATTTTAAGAGAAAATCTACTTGAAACAGGTGAAAATTGTTGTTTTTTCCAGTGATGAGTCTTGTTTTAAGTGTAATAAGATTTTTTTTACTAAAATTAGACATTTTAACTAGAAATAAGACAAATATTCTTGTTAAGATTTTGAGTTTTTGCAGTGATCCATTTTACTTATCCTGTGAAGGACAGAGTCATATTGATAAGTTCAGAAACAGTTTTTTATTTTTGTGTTTTGATGTATTTGATATAAGCCCATTTATTTATTCCGATTCTAAGTTACATCATGTAGATTATGTTTGTTCAAGGATCAGCCAGAGCCTGTACTTTTTGCGCAGGCTCAGGGTTCATGGAGTGGATAAAGATGTCATGTTGTTGTTCTACAGAGCTGCCATAGAAACCATCATCCGCTATGGCATTACAACTTGGTTTGGCAACCTGACCATTAAATGTAAAGTACAACTCCAAAATCTGATCAAAAGGGCAGGGAAAATAATTGGTATGCTCCTCCATCATCCCTGCAGGAGATATTTGAACAAACCCTTATGAAGGAAGGTCAAAAAATCATCTCAGACCCAAATCACATCCTGCACAGGGAATATGAGCTGATGCCTTCAGGCAGAAGGTATAGGTTGCCAAGCTGTAAGCTCAATAGATATACATTCTCATTTATTCCATTATCAATTAAGTTACTCACCAACAGGAAATGAGCTGTGTGTGTGTGTGTGTCTGTGTGGGAAGGGCGGAATGTGCAATAACGTGTGCTGCTGTATGAATAGAGGGATGTGCAATAATCACTGCGCTTTTGTATGTCTATAGGGATGTGCAATAACGAGTATGCTGCTGTATGTATAGAGGGAAGTGCAATAATGTTGCTCTAGCAAGGGGTTTTTTGTGTAGAGGTGTTTTCAGGACATTGCGGGGGGGCATGCAAAGAGCGGGGGGATATGACGATGTGTTATTTGTTTATTGTGATTTTATATGTTTTGTTATATATGTGGTGCCTGGAGTCTCTAGTTTTGTCCAAGACAAATTTCTCTCAAGGGAGACAATAAAGATTATCTTATCTTATCTTATCTTACCCAGTGGATATTTAAAGCTTACAGAAGGCTGCATTTAACTGCTGCTATGTGATTCCTGCAGTATTTCTGCAGGTGTTTTGGTCACTGCTATTATTTGTAATATATTATATTATTTGTAATCAGCACAAATTATCTGTCCCCATATGATAAAATCCACCATCCCCCCTGATTTTTTTTTTTACAACTCGACTACTGATCATGACGACCACGGTGGATCATGAGCAGTACTCGAGTTGAGGGGAGATGAGGGGGGATGAGGAGGGATGGCATCCCCCCCTGAAATAAAAACGGTCCAAATCATCCCCCCTGTAAAACTGCCATCCCCCCTTTCCATCCCTTATGTCATTTCATCAATGAATGTGGTTTTACTGCTATTTCAACATTTAGAGTCATCACCAGAAAAATAACTTATTTGACAATTTTCACCTGTTTCAAGTACATTTTCACTTGAAATAAGTAGGAAAATCTGCCACTGGGACAAGATTTATCTTCTTATTACAAGCAAAAAGTCTTGTTCTACTGGCAGATTTTTCTACTTATTTTAAGTGAAAATCTACTAGAAACAGGTGAAAATTGTTGTTTTTTCCAGTGATGAGTCTTGTTTTAAGTGTAATGAGATTTTTTTACTAAAATGAGACATTTTAACTAGAAATAAGACAAATATTCTTGTTAAGATTGTGAGTTTTTGCAGTGATCCATGTTACTTATCCTGTGAAGGACAGAGTCATATTGATAAGTTCAGAAAAGTGTTTTTTATTGTTGTGTTTTGATGTATTTGATGTAAGCCCAGTGGATATTTAAAGCTTACAGAAGGCTGCATTTAACTGCTGCTATGTCATTCCTGCAGTATTTCTGCAGGTGTTTTGGTCACTGCTATTATTTGTAATATATTATATTATTTGTAATCAGCACAAATTATCTGTCCCCATATGATAAAATCCACCATCCCCCCTGATTTCTTTTTACAACTCGAGTACTGATCATGAGGACCATGGTGGCTCTAAGATGCACCTCATGAGTCGACTGGTAACAGCATGTGCAGCGTGACAACAACACTACTGAGGAGGTAACTGTTGATGATGATGGTGAGGAGCGTCTGAGTGTGTGTTGAGGAGAGGGCTGACGGGCTGACGGGTGGACGGGCGGACGGGCGGACGGGTGGCGACTCAGAGCTCTCCTGGGTATAAAAACTGCTGCTGCATCTCTGCGCTGAAGAGATAAGGCCGCCGCCTTCACAGAACCACGGTTCTTGGGAATTTGAAGGCTTTTCTCACAGTCCACTGGTGACACACAACACATCCGTCACCCAGCGGCGACGGATTGACACAACCTCCCAACTGTCCAGCAGCATTTAGTAGCACCTCAGAAGGTTACTGCCCAAACCCTGATCACTGAGCAGGTGTGAGTGTGTGTGTGTGTGTGTGTGTGTGTGCGTGCGTGTGTGTGCGTGCGTGTGAACTTGCTGCAGGGTCCAGCGGGTCTGCTGCTGTCTAACAGCGAGCCAGTCATTCCTGGCCTCCCGCCTTCATCTTGATAAGGACTTATCAGCGCAGCGCAGGCCGCTCATGCCGGCCGCGTCGACCTCCTCTCCCTCTGCTCCTCCCAACTCCACGCTCATCCACGCTCATCGACGGCCAACGCCGCCGCCATCTTTCTCCGTGTCATTCGGACGTTACTGTCCTGAAATAGCAGCAAAAGCATCCACACAAAGAGACGGCAGCGGCTTAAGTTGATGCGTCAGTAACGCGTGGCTTCATGGCCAGCTCACACGCCGTCCTCCCCACCTGCAACCTTTGACCCCACTGAAGAACAAAAACACCACAGATTAGCGCTACAAACACTGATCTCCCTGCCAGCACTGTCACTGTTTTGGTATAGAACGTTAGATTTCCCTCTGGAGCATGTATTTATGTTTGTTTGTTGGACACGGGTTCCTCCATCCTCCAGAGTTCCCAGAGCAGAGCCTTGGACCGAGAGGAAACCCCCCCCCCCTGCTCCGAGTCGACAGCCACCTGTTGAAGGTGTTTCTGCAGAGACTCTGGTCTGGGAGCGAGCGTAGCCGCAGAGGAGAGGAGAGTGGAGGAAGATGCTCCGTTCAGGGACACATTCTGCTGCAACGGCCGTGACCCGTGTATTGATTTGCATTTGGCCTAACTGATGTGGGTTATCTGTAACTTAACTGCTGGGAGTTTGTGCATGGCAGAAAAGGGCCCAATGTTGGATTTAAAAAAAGGCTCTAATTCCTCCCAACTGTTTTTCTCCCCCGATTTCCCTGAAAACTGTTAATGAACAAAGAGGGAGGAAATTTGGGGATCTGCTTTGACTATCAAATGACTAGGACAGTGTTGGCCTGTGCACGGCCGGGCTGTGTGCAGACCATATCTTACCCCTGTGACTGCAGCTCTTTTCCTGATTTGCATTACTGTGTTCCACTGTAAGCTTTTTTGGACCACAAAGAAATTGAGTCTTTGCATTTTATATTTGCTTTGTTCAAATGTCTGTCAAACTCTTTTCCATGTGGGCTTGTTCTTATCAGGAGCCATATGCACATTTCATCAACAGACAAAAAAAAAAAAAAAGCTTCCATCATGAGTGCTGCACGGCCTGAAACTGCAAAAATCCTCCACCCTTCCCCGGTGTAATGTCAAAATCCTGCTCATGAATACAGACAGCGCATCAAACATTTCTGCCACCTTCCTGTAACGGTTTGATAACAGCTGTGGTTTTGGAGCTGATATTGTGTTTTACACTTGTGGAAATCATCAGATACATGCGTGATGTGGACGAGGCCATGGAGGAAGAGCGGAGGGTCCGTGGCCGACTCCGTCACCTGTGCTGCATCCTCCCAGTGCCGCAAGCCTTTCTGGATTTATTTGGAATTTGCTGATAAATAACTCAGAAGTGATTTTGAAAACTGGTGGTGGTAAATATGTGACATCTGTCATACGCAAGTCCTCACCCTGCGGATCAGAGAGGTGTGTCTTGTGCAGAAGTTGTCTCCAACCCCTCCCACGGCTGTCTCGCAGCCCCAAACTTTGCTGCTGGTTGGAGAAGTTGCTGTCAAAGCCGTCAGCCTGCAGCAGCGTCGACAGACACTCAGTCGGACCGAGCCGCCGTCCTGCTCGCCACGCTCACCTGTCACGCCAACCGGACGGGCCTCTCGCTCACCCGTGACCTCTGCCCAGGTAGGTAACCCCGCCGCCTCCTCTCCGGACCCGGCTGGTCCTGGTGCTTCCCTGGAGTTGTGCTTGAACAGAAAAGTGAAGACGGACGTCCTCGCAGGGGAGAGTGGAGGTTCCTCAGGTCCGTTACTGCTTTGGTAGAAACTGCAGGCGACAACTTTGCAGTGGGATGAGGAGAGTCTGTTTCCAGCTCAGTGAACCTTCCTCGCACTTGTGTTTTATTTTACTTAATTGTTTTTTTTTAATGATTTGCAATATCAGTTAGAATCAATATTTAAATCAATTCAAGAAGAATTGACCAAATATTTGAACCCTTTATGCTTTATACCCTGTAGACCTGAGGTCTTTCTTTAAATCAGGCCTAAAAACATTACTATTTACTGAAGCGTACTCTTAAATTAAATACTTACCTGCTGGACTCTACTGCACTTACTTTTTAACAACTTGTGCTTTTTATTATTTTACCTCTTTTCTTATCATTTTATTTCATTTTATTTGTTATTTACTGTTTAATTGTGTCTTGCTGCTTTTATTTTGATGTAAAGCACTTTGAATTAGCTTGTGTTGAATTGTGCTGTACAAATAAGTTTGCCTTGCCTTGCCTTATGCAGTGTTTGGATATATTCCCTGTTAGAGACAGATTTGAGACAGACAATCAATAAATGATGATCTTACCTCATAGGAAGCTCCAGACAGAAAACAAGTTTTACTTTCTAGTTTTGGTTTTTCTCCTCAGAGCTTTCATTTACTCCTCCGTCCACGACTGTCTGCGTGGCCCCCGCCGCCCTCCACTCCCGCTGCACGTTCCACATCCAGCAGATTTCTATTAATCAGATGGGTTCTCTCAGCGTATCGTGTTGTATCAGCGGAGCTGGACGCATTTAGTGTTACAATAAGACTTTATCAGACGCTATCAGTCCCCTGTCTTTCCTCTTCTCTTTCCTGTCTAAGGTACCAAGTGAGAGCACTTGTAACTTTCACTCAGCCTCTCGTCACGTTTCTGAGTTACAGCAACAATCTGGAACGTGTGACTCAGAACTTTGAGTGATTCTTGCATGAAAATGGAAATATTTTCCACCTCTGAACGACAGGAAGACCGGCGTGAGAACGCAGTTCTCTGATCAGATTATTTTTAATTTGAGAGACCTGCGTGTGCGTGTGCGTGAGTGTGTGTTTGTGTGTGTGAGAAAGAGAGAGAGAGAGTGTGTAAGCAATGATGGTAAACTGAATGAATTAGCACTGACATTATCACTGTGTAAAGAAATTAAAAGAACAATCAAGCAGTGGTGTAAAGTAACGAAGTACAAGTACTGTGTGCGGGTGCGTGTGTGTGTGTGTGTGCGTGCGTGCGTGCGTGCGTGCGTGCGTGCGTGCGTGCGTGCGTGCGTGCGTGCGTGTGTGTGTGTGTGTGCACGTCCCTGGCCCCGTGTGTCCCTCAGCAGCGTATCTTTAGCTCGGCTCTAACAGTCGTACCGACTTCGGCCGCTCGCTCTGCAACCGTTTGATGACTTGCTGTATCACCCCATTTATAGAGCCATTTATTTTTAGTCTTCACTTTCAGCCACAGTCAAATGAGGATCCAAGAAAAGGAAGTTTGACAAAAGCCTGCTGTCGAGCGATCTTGCGTCTGATAACTTTAAGTTACACTGGTGAAGTGAAGCGCTTGATGATGAAGCTTCAATCAAAGTCGAGGCCTGGAGGATTAGGGAGGAGCGAGGGATTCCTTGAGAAGGGCAGATGAGAGCTAACGTGGATTCCTTGTTTCTTTGGCTGCAGACTGAGACCCCCCCGCCAGCATGGACGACACCTCGGAGCAGTCCCACTGGGCGTCCCCCTCCCTGCTGGGCTCCGACCCCCTGGCCGTCTTCTCCTCCGACCCCAACCTGCTGCCTCCGGGAGAGGACGGGGAGTCCTTCTTCTCCAGCGCGGAGGCGGACTACTCCGGCCTGCCCTCGTTCTACCCCACTCCGAGCCACGGCCGCGCTGCGTCCAGCTACAGACACGGCGCAGGTGACCCCCGACCCCCGCCGCTCACAAACACAGCTCCTCCACATCTTAAACCAGTGGTCCTCAACCTTTTTTCAGTGATGTAAACCGTGTGAAATATTTTTTCAGCCAAGCACCCCCTAACCAGCGTAAAGCACCTTTGGTTGTAAAAAAAAAAGACCTAAAACCGAGCACTGTGCCATCAGTAACTGATTTACTAAACATGAAAATATTGCTGCTATGCTTCAACCAAGACTCCATCGTTGGTCCAAGTGATTGACAGGTGAAGCCAGGTGATTGACAGGTTAGGTGGAACCATCCTGGTGTGGGGGAGACTCTGCGGTTTTAGGATAATAAGTTGAATAGCCTACTCCTGAAGATAAAATTCATTTTATGAACTTAGACTTATATTTTCCTCAATTACTTATGAAATATTTATTTTTAAAGGATTTTTGCATGGATGCTACTTTTTAAATACGTCATTTTAAAATCTCACGTACCCCCTGTAGTAAGTCAAAATGTGGAGAAAAAATTCAAAATGTGGAGAAAAAAGTCTAAATGTTGAGAAAAAAGTCAAAATATGGAAAAAAAAGTCAAAATGTGGAGAAAAAGTCAAAATTTGTAGAAAAAAGTCAAAATGTGGAGAAAAAAGTCTAAATGTGGAGAGAAAAAGTAGAAATGTTGAGAAAAAAGTCAAAATGTTGAGAAAAAAGTCAAAATGTGGAGAAAAAAGTCAAAATGTGGAGAAAAAAGTCAAAATGTTGAGAAAAAAGTCAAAATGTGGAGAAAAAAGTCAAAATGTGGAGTACCTCCATGAGAACCACTGTCTTAAACTAATGTGTTTTCTGTCTTTCTGCTTCAGTCCGGCAGGTGTTCGGCTCTCCGGGTCTGCTCAGCAACCTGCAGCTGCTGGACGGCGTGCCCGGCCACTCCCTGGCCTCCCCCTACAGCCCGGCCGCCTCCTCCTGGGGCGGCAGCCCCCTGAGCAAGGCGTCGCTGCACTCCCACCCGCCCACCTCGCTGCACACGCCCGGGGTGGGCTCCGCCTTCAGCGCCTCCAGGGACATGTTCTCGTCCCCGGGCCGGGAGGGCCGGGAGAGCCCCCGGCTGCAGGAGGCCCTGAAGGCGGAGCGGCTGAGCCCGCTGGGGGGCCCCGGGGCCGGCGGCAGCTTCCTGAACCTGACCCCCGCGGCCGGGGGGCTGTACACGCCCACGTCCCACTCCCACCCTCACATGCTCAGCCCCTACAGCTCCTACATGAGCGGGCCGCAGGAGTACGGCTCGGCCCTCTACTCCTCCCCCGGAGCCTGGATCAGCCCCTCATACTCCCCCAAACTCCGCAACAAGATGAGGGCCACCACTCCAGGTGAACACACACTCAGGGCCGGGAGTTCAGTCTTCAAGTGTGTTTTATTAGAGCACATTAAAATACAGTTGCTAATTTACAGTATACACACATCAGTGGCCATGGGTGCAGATCCCGGGGGGGACGGGGGGGACATGTCCCCCCCAATTTCTGAAAAACATGAATTGTCCCCCAATAAAAATACCCTAAATTATTCAAAATTGAACAAATGTATTTTCAGATTTGAATATGTAGAATATTTATTAAAAATGTATTTCTAAAAAAATAATATATCCACGGTGCGTTTTGAGGTGTACAGAATGAAAGTATTGCTACGCCATAAATATTTTTTTTTTAGTCTGAATTAATATTTTTTAAAATTTTTGACGGGCTCGAATCAAGCTGTTTAGGACAAATAAACAAGAAATAAACAAGAAAGGTAAGCACAATAAATCATTCCCTGTGCAGTATTTTTTGGCGAGCCTTTACCAATTTATGGCATGGTATGAGTTGCATATTGGCAAAAAATTAAAAATTAAAATCACGTTGGTGTCCTCCCCAATCCTGACATCGGATCTGCACCCCTGATCAGTGCGCATAGAGTACAGGTCATTGTGCACTTTTTTTGTTTTCTTAGAACATAATAAATGAAGAACCTGATATAAAATGTGGAATGCAAAATACAAAGAAGGAAAAATAGCTAAGAATAACAATAGATAAATAAATGAGTAAATAAAAAATTTTATAAATAAAGGTAAAAATACTTAAACAGCCCCCCCCTAGCCAGTCTTACTCTTCCGTCCGTTCACTACTTTGTTAATGTGAAGGGGAAATGTCCATTTTCTGATAGAAGGTGTGAGATAATGAATGAGAGGGGACCACATTTTTTCAAAGTAAGTGAGTTTATCCAGAAGATTATATCTTATTCTCTCTAAGTGGAGTGTGTTAGTGAGGTCACTGAACCACATCTTTATGGTGGCTACATCTTTTTTCTTCCAATGCACGAGAAGTAATTTTTTTTGCAATAATAAGAGTTGAGGGTTCAGATTTGGTGAATGAAGTTTAGTTTGTAAGACCGTCCTCCAGGTCGTCAGAGATCAGGATGGAAGCTCCCCATTGGTTTCATAGTGAGACATGAACTGTGTAATGATTGGTTCTGACACTTTGGGTCATCCTGTTCCCTCTGTGAGCCGCGTACGGAGCCGTGACGGCGTGTGTCTGCTCTTCCACAGAGGCCCGCGAGTGCGTGAACTGCGGAGCCACCGCCACGCCGCTGTGGCGCCGCGACGGCACCGGACACTACCTGTGTAACGCCTGCGGCCTGTACCACAAGATGAACGGCCAGAACAGACCCCTGATCCGGCCCAAGAAGCGGCTGGTACGACGCCACACACACACCCCCCCCAGAGGCCACATTTATAAAGCCCTTCAGAAACCTTAATAGTTTCCTTTTCTGTGTTTCAGATCGTCAGCAAGCGCGCGGGGACTCTGTGCGCCAACTGCCACACGAGCACGACGACCCTGTGGAGGCGCAACGCCAATGGAGAGCCCGTCTGCAACGCCTGCGGACTCTACTTCAAGCTGCACAACGTAAATATATATATAAAACGTACCCTGCCTACGTTGGTCCAAAGTGCAAAAACGTAGAGGGGTTACAATAATAGCCCTTGAATTGTTACATTGTTACATTTTTTCTGCCTATTCGTTTTGTGTCCAGGTCACGTGACTTTCAAGATTCTGGCCGTGACACCAAAAAACATGGCGGACATTTCTCATTTTTTTGTGAATAAAATCAATATTTTGAGTTAGTTTCTGCATAAAAATGCATTTTGATTACATTTTTAGTGAGAAATATATATTTTACTTTCATAATATTCACTCAGTGAATGTACACCACTTGCTTGGTCGTTTTTTCAGATCTCGCCAGAATAAAAGCTGATTTATGGTTCCACGTTACACCAACGCAGAACCTAAAGGCTGAGTGATTTCATTCACTAAAAAATGGGAAATATCCGCCATGTTTTTTGGTGTCACGGCCAGAATCTTGAAAGTCACTCAGCCTTTAGGCTCTGCGTTGGTGTAACGCGGAACCATAAATCAGCTTTTATTCTGGCAAGATCTGAAAAAACTTCGCAACAAACGAGCAAGCGAGTGATTATGTACATTCACTGAGTGAATATTATGAAAGTAAAATATATATTTCTCACTAGAAATGTAATCAAAACGCATTTTTATGCAGAAACTAACTCAAAATATTGATTTTATTCACTAAAAAATTAGAAATGTCCGCCATGTTTTTTGGTGTCACGGCCAGAATCTTGAAAGTCACGTGACCTGGACGCAAAACGAATAGGCAGAAAAAGTGTAACAATGTAACAATTCAAGGGATATTATTGTAACCCCTCTACGTTTTTGCACTTTGGACCAACGTAGGCAGGTTTTTATGTGAGACTGTGTTGCTCCGGGGCGTCTCCAGACGCCTGCCGTCTCTAACAGACGCTCTCTCCTCCCACAGGTCAACCGGCCGCTCACCATGAAGAAGGAGGGCATCCAGACGCGCAACAGGAAGGTGTCCAGCAAGAACAAGAAGAGCAAGAAGGCGGCGCTGATGGAGCCGTACTCGGACGTGCAGGCGTCCTGCCTGGACGACGGCGGCGGGGCCTTCTCGCTGGGCCCCGGGGCCCTGCTGACCTACAGCCACGCGCCGCACCTGCTGCCCACGCCGTCGCCCCTGCACCCCCCCGGCAGCCTGCCCTACCCCCACCACCTCAACAACGGCATGGTGCCCACGCTGGTGTGACCCGGGAGCCGCTCGCTCACCTGGATTTGTACATAGGATATCAAGTGGACTGAGATTTGTGTATTTTCCACTGTATTTTTCAGAAGACACAAACGTTGTTGATGTTATTTCGTGCAGTCAGATAAAATCACTCCCCGAGGTCTGTGTGGATGTAAACGACTGATAAGGGATCGTTTTCAGCCGTAGTCACAAGCCCACAGCCCACCGACAACCCACCCGAGTGAAAAGTCCCCCTTTATTATTCCTAATGTGAAACTTTAGTTTGATGTTTCAGGGGTTTCTGTTATGTATTTGCATGATTTATATTACTGAAACTACAGAGGAAATAAAATGATTTACCTATTCTGTTGAACATTTGGAGCCTTCTGTTTCGGGTCATTTGAATGTTCAGGAGACCCCCCCCTGCACACACACACACACACACACACACACACACACACACACACACACACACACACACACACACACACACACACACACACACACACACACACACACACACACACACACACACACACACACACACACACACACACACAGCCGTGTGCGGTGTCTGCTGTTGTTGTCCTCCGCCCAGGCACAGAGGCTCTTTGTGCAGCACTGATCCACTTTGACAGTGTAATTGAACACAGCAGGTATGCAAATCCTCCTTCCGCATAAGTGACAAACACTCAACTAAAGTGCGACACTTACACCTGCTTTTCTGCTCGCAGCGGCTCTCCCGAACACCTGAGCATCTGTCTCCCACGCACACGCCGGGTCGTGTACAGTATGTTGTTGTTCCTAATCTCTGTGAAATGGTGGAGGGGGTTTTTGCACGCGTTTATTTTCCACTCGCATGGCATGCTTGAGTGCAGAGACGTGACCGTGCAGAGACCCTGCCCAGGGCCCCGCCAGTCACGAGTAACCATGTTGTTCATGACGTCACAGCTCTTTCTGCAAAGAACTATTTGTAAGAAATGTATCCATATCAAAAACCCTGCAAGGTCTATACAAAAAATGATGTTACAGTTCAGAAAACCATAGCTACAGCACAAGACGTGCTCTCAGAGGTAACGTTTTACTGCCAAAAATAAAGACAAACTATGGTAAAAGAACGGTGATGTACAGAGCTACGTCTGCATAGAACACTTCCCAAACTCTTTAAGCAAACTATTAACATAAAAGAATTCAAATTTTTAGTAAAGAAACTTCTCTTGAATAGACACATATAAAACTTATTTAATTATTATTAAATAAATAAATAATGTAGATAGTATATGGGTATGTGTATATATATATATATATATATATATATATACCGGTATATATATATATATATATATATATATATATATATATATATATATATATATATATATATATATATATATATATATATATATATGTATATATATATGTATACACATACCCATATACTATCTACATTATTTATGTATATATGTATACATTACGTATGTATATGTGTATATATATATATATATATGAATAATAATAATAATAATAATAATAATACATTAATATTTATTACAAATGGTTATTGGTGCAAACTATAACTATACATTGTTTGAATTTGTTGATGTTATAAAATGTATGAATATGTATTGTTTTTATTTATATCTAAATGTTAAACGGAATTACTTTTTATTTTTTCTTTATTTTCTGTTTTTCCTTTCTTTTGTTTTATAAGCTACCTCTAGGTTTGCTTTTAATTTTTTTTGTAATGTACTGTGTTGGATCCCAGGAAGAATAGCTGCAGTTTTGCTGTAGCTAATGAGGATCCAAATTAAAACTATAAACTATAAACTGATGATGGACAAGTAAACGTACTCTAAATTTAAAACCACAAATATCATTATGATTATTGTTATTTAATTGGTTTGGATCATGTAACATGAAGGAAACTGCCTGTGCTGTAAACTCGCGTGTGTATATTACACTGGAGGCCAATAATTATGATTCATTAACAGGTTATCAATAATTGACAATAATAACTTCTTCATGTTGTGGCTGGTGCAGTTTTGTCTTTAAACCTCTTTTGTTGTTTAGTACTTTTTCTTTGTCTCGTTTGAAAAACCTTAAAATTAGGAGATTCGGTAAGATTTTCACAGAAATGATTTTGGACTGAAAGCACATGTAAAACTTGAAAAACTATACTATCATTCTTATCATCGTATTTAATCCGGCTATATAAAGAATACTTGTCCTCATTGTTGAATTTCAAAAGTGTGGCTGGAGAGCCGTGATTGTTTAGTTAGAGGCCTCCTCTCAGTTCATATCAATATTGTGGTCGCATTCACGCAGATCAGATTAGATAGTTGAGTGAAGTCTCCGACCAAACCGAGCTGCAGAAGCCAGAGTGAAAAAGCTTTCATCACGCTGAGAAACAGGTTTAACTCCAAGTGCCACTTCATTAACATCTCATAATAAATAGGTGCAGTAAACAGGCAGCGCAGACGTGTGTGTGTTTGGTGTTTTGCAGCCAGCGGCAGGGCTGGGGTCGCTCACTCAGGACTGCCAGATGGCTGATAAGTTATCACTGGGGCTGCAGACCCCCGGAGCATCCACCTGCTGCTGCATCCACCCGCCGCCACTCACACCCCCTGGCAGTTACTGCAGGGCCCCAGTGTGTGTCTTAGGTAACACAAACAAACACACACCACTGGAAGCATCTGAGCAGCAACGGAGACCTGTTGCATGTCGCCGCATCGGCTCTGTCGCAGCACATATTCATCTATTTATTTATTTATTTATTTATTTATTTATTTATAACAGATCCCCATTAGTCCTCACTGCACTGAAGACTACTCTTCCTGGGGTACAAGTGTCAAAAGTATTCACATTCATTACTCAGGTAGAAGTATAGATACTAGAGTTTAAAAATACTCCTCTAGAAGTTGAAGTATCAACTCAAGTTTTTTACTCGAGTAAAAGTATAAAAGTACTGGTTTCATAAAAGTAAAAGTAATGTAAGGGAGAAAAAAGCCATTAAGGACAAAGGCCATTGAAATGAATGCATCTTAGTATAATGCAAATATATTAAAGAACCATATATGTGTACTATTGAGCATTAACATGTGTTTCAGAGAGCAGCAGATATGATGACTAGTTGCCTATAAGTATTGTAATGGTGCAAAAAGTCAAACTTCAGAGGCATGTTATCATTTATCCTAACCTTTATTGGAATGTACATCCAAGTTTAGTTGCAGGAATCTGAGGGAACGGATGTAAGAACAAAACTGGACAAGAACATCTGAAACAACCACAACCAAATTCACTCTATCCGGATGGAGCAATTTAACTGGATAGTTTTTTTTAAAGGCCGAAATGAAATAGAGTAACGAGGCTGTTTTTAAAATGTAAGGAGTAAAAAGTACAGATAATTGCGTGAAAATGTAAGGAGTAAAAGTAAAAGGTTGTCTGAAAAATAATGACTCCAGTGAAGTATAGATAACCAAAATTTGTACTTAAGTAAGGTAACAAAGTATTTGTACTTTGATACTTGACACGTCTGGGTCCAACATTGCACACATAAAACAATAAAATACAATCCTTACAATTCAAACATAACTAAATCTAAACAAAAATGATCTGAGATGTAATTGAATTCAACCCTTAAATTGTTGAAACCAGCCAGAACCAAACAAAGAAAAAAATTCCATTTTACACACTCAGAATTTCAGAATAAACCGAGAATTTCAGAATAAACCAACTAACTAAAACTGACTTCCTTGCTAAGTGCTGCTTTTCTTAATTTATTTTTGAATCTAGCTTTATTGTTTATCATGGTTAAATGTGGTGGAAGCTTATTCCAGTATGTTACTGCTCTATACATTGTAGCCTCTTTAGTGCATTGATTCTTGGTAGACGAAGAGTAAAGTGTGACATAATCTGTGGGTTTGCAGAAAACGCTTCACTTTGGCCAAATCTAGCGATGATTGCTCATCTCAGCCGCATGCTTTCATTACTGATTTGTCCATGCTTGACTGGACACATCAAGCACTTTCATTCATGCAGCTGGTTTCATGTTGCCGAGCCCAGCCCTGTGAACATCTGGGCACGCCACCCACAAACCCAGTGGATCGGTGATAAACCAGGGGCCGGATTCACCAATATGTTCTTAAGAACAATCTTAAGAAATGTCTTAAGATCTAAAATTAAGAAGTTCATAAGAAAGTTCTTAAGTGAAATTCCTCAATATTTTCTTAAGAACCGTCTTAAGAACTGTCATTTCTTACGAATTTCTTATTTTTCCTACTTAAGAACTTCTTAAAATATGTCATTGCATTGCACGCGCCAACAAACAACATTTATATATTATATATACAGGTAGTTTGCGTCTTAACCGTCAGTCACTCACTAAACATGGAGGAGAAAAAGAGATGCAGGAACTTTTCAAGGTTATGGTGGATGAGATTAATGTGTTGAAAAAAAATACTATTGGGGAAAATTAATAATAATTAACTACCACGCTAACTAACATGCTAACAAACAGTTAACAGGCTCTTTGTGTAATTAATTACAAAGTATATCCTCAAACCATGACCTACTAGTCTAAACTTGTCTAAAATGTGTTGAAAAAGGTGATATTAGAGGCTTATTATTATCATTATCATTATTATTATTATTATTATTATTATTATTATTATTATTATTATTATTATTATTATTATTATTATTATTATTATTATTATTATTATTATTACCTTTTCACAGAAGACATTTTAAGACAGGTCAAGGTTGTCTTAAAGTTAAGAAAAAAGTCAAGAACAAATTTGAGAACTTTTATTTCAAGAATACCATTTATTCTTAAGTTTTTTCTTAAGAAGAATGTTAAGAAAACACTTAGAACTTTTTTGGAGAATATGACTTCTTCTCTTTTTTCTTCTTAAGACTGAACTTAAGAAAAAAATGACACTTAAGAAGATTTTTTTTCTTAAGAATGTTTTGTGAATCCGGCCCCAGGTCTTGGGGGGAACATCCACATTATAAACATTCAATTTACCTCTGTGTTCTTCGTAGGGCAGCCTAATTTCATGGGCAATCTCACATTACATAACATGACTCATGTGATTCCCTGTGGACTTTGAAGACGGGAATTAACGATAAGCAAAGTGACAGAGTGTGATGCAGGGGTTTCTCTTTGAATCTGTTTACCATATCTAGTCAAAAGTTCCCCTAAACCGCACCAGAGAAGAGACAATTCTGCGAGGTTTATCTTCACAGGAGTCCTCATGATTACTGGTGCAACAGTAAGTGCAAAAAGAGAGAGAGGAAGAAAAAAAAAAAAGGACACAAAGTGTGGCAATTTTGGCATGTACATCCATAATTTATACTCTTTCCTCAACCGTCTCTATCTGCTGTTTATCTGCAGCAGTTGCCAGCTCTGCTCTGGGGAAATGGCAGCAAATGACAGGGATAGATTAGCAACCACAGGCGTCTCCAGCTCAGTCACAGAGCCATCCGTTAGTGGCCTCCTCTGCTCGCTGCCCCGCTGCCACTCCAGCCTGCAAACGTCCTCAGAGAGCCTGACACTTTATTAATTATCTTGCTGTCTTGGAAGACTTTTGAAGAAACCAGACCAGACATGGACCAATATGTGCTTGTGGTGTTGCACTGAGCTTTCTTCTAGGATAACGGAGGACTTGAAACAACATCATGCAGATGCTGCCTCCAGGTCCCACTGTCTTGTGTTTTGAGCATTTGAAACCCGCGGTACTTAAGCACCCCCACATGGTAAAATCCTGCACTACTGTACCAACGGACGCTTGCACAGGATGTTTCACCCTGAACTCTGCAGCCCAGAGATAACAGCTCATGTGTTCATGTACAGCTGATGTGCATTACAGAGCTACCCATTATGACATGGGGGCAGTTCATGCTTGAAACTGAAGACCAACAACTGTTTTAATTTGTTCTTGCTGGATGGAAGAATAATCCCCATGAAAACACACATGTATGCTACTGTATGTACATGTTCATGCAGTACTCGAGTTGTAAAAAGAATTCAGGGGGGATGGTGGATTTTATCATATGGGGACAGATAATTTGTGCTGATTACAAATAATATAATATATTACAAATAATAGCAGTGACCAAAACACCTGCAGAAATACTGCAGGAATGACATAGCAGCAGTTAAATGCAGCCTTCTGTAAGCTTTAAATATCCACTGGGCTTACATCAAATACATCAAAACACAACAATAAAAAACACTTTTCTGAACTTATCAATATGACTCTGTCCTTTACAGGATAAGTAAAATGGATCACTGCAAAAACTCAAAATCTTAACAAGAATATTTGTTTTATTTCTAGTTAAAATGTCTCATTTTAGTAAAAAAAATCTCATTACACTTAAAACAAGACTCATCACTGGAAAAAACGACAATTTTCACCTGTTTCAAGTAGATTTTCACTTGAAATAAGTAGAAAAATCTGCCAGTGGAACAAGATTGTTTTGCTTGTAATAAGAAGATAAATCTTGTCCCACTGGCAGATTTTTCGACTTATTTCAAGTGAAAATCTACTTGAAACAGGTGAAAATGTCAAATAAGTTATTTTTCTGGTGATGACTCTAAATGTTGAAATAGCAGTAAAATCACATTCATTGATGAAAGACATAAGGGATGGAAAGGAGGGATGGCAGTTTTACAGGGGGGATGATTTTGACCGTTTTTAATTCAGGGGGGGATGCCATCCCCCCTCATCCCCCCTCAACTCCAGTACTGTGTTCATGTGAAGGAAAAGGAATATGTAAATTAAACCTTCATTTAAAGGGAGGGTGAGTCAGATTCTGGGATGTTTTGACGATGCTGGGGAACATTATTCAGAAGTAGTTTCAGATCTACAGACTGGTGTTTTTGCAGTGTACTGATCCTCAGCCAGTCCCCACTCCTGAGAAAATCTCCTCCAAAACGCTCTTTTCAGCCTGTTATGTCTCTGACCTGCTGTCATTTAAGCTCATTGGTTTCCGGATGTTCCTTCACATGTCTTTTTAGTACCCCATTTTTAAAGATGTGTTTCTGCCATCAAATCAGCTAATAGCTTTTGTTACTTTTTAATTAAATATGCTAACTTTCTGTCACCTCATACAACTTCCAGTGACCTGACAGTGCTGGAATATGTATATTTTTAAAATAAGAGGTGAATTCGGTTCCAGTGCGTATTCTTGGACGTAATACTACATTAGCTAATAGATATATACAGTATATTTCTGTATATATATATATATATATATATATATACACACACACACACACACACACACACATATATATATATACACACACACATATATACAGAGAGAGAGAGAGAGAGAGAGAGAGAGAGAGAGAGAGAGAGAGAGAGAGAGAGAGAGAGAGAGAGAGAGAGAGAGAGAGAGTTTTAACTCGATATCAGTATAAAAGACACCTGTCTCCACAACCTCGAACAGTCACACTCCAAACTCCACTATGGCCAAGACCAAAGAGCTGTCAAAGGACGTGAGAAACAGAATTGTCGACCTGCACCAGGACCTGGACCAGGACTCAGACCTGCACCAGGCTGGGAAGACTGAATCTGCAATAGGTAACAGTTTGGTGTGAAGAAATCAACTGAGGGAGCAATTATTAGAAAATGGAAGACGTACAAGACCCCTGATAATCTCCCTCCATCTGCGGCTCCACCAAGATCTCACCCCGTAGGGTAAAAATGATCACAAGAACGGTGAGTAAAGATCCCAGAACCACACGGGGATGTAGTGAATGACCTGCAGAGAGCTGGGACCAGAGTAACAAAGGAACCATCAGTAACACACTACGATCAGGGACTCAGATCCTGCAGTACCAGATGTTCCCCCTGCTTAAGCCAGTACAAGTCGAGGCCCGTCTGAAGTTTGCTAGAGAGCATTTGGATGATGCAGAAGAGGATTGGGAGAATATTATATGGTCAGATAAAACCAAAATAGAACCTTTTGGTAGAAACACAACTTGTCGTGTTTGGAGGAGAAAGAAATCTGAGTTGCATCCAAAGCACACCAAACCTACTGTGAAGCATGGGGGTGGAAACATCATGCTTTAGGGATGTTTTTCTGCAAAGGGACCAGGACGACTGATCCATGAAAGGGAAAGAATGAATGGGGCCATGTATGGTGAGATTTTGAGTGAAAACCTCCTTCCATCAACAAGGACATTGAAGATGAAACATGGCTGGGTCTTTCAGCATGATATGATCCTAAAAAACACATCGCCGGGCAACGAGGGAGCGGCTTCATAAGAAACATTTCAAGGTCCTGAAGTGGCCTAGCCAGTTTCCAGATCTCAACCCCATAGAAAATCTTTGGAGGGAGTTAAAGTCCGCGTTTGCCCAGCGACAGCCCCAAAACATCTCTGCTCTAGAGGAGATCATGGGAGAATGGACCAAAATACCAGCAACAGTGTGTGAAAACCTTGTGAAGACTTACAGAAAATGTTTGACCTCTGTCATGGCCAACAAAGGGTTTATAACAAAGTATTGAGATGAACTTTTGTTATTGACCAAATACTTATTTTCCACTATAATTTGCAGATACATTCTTTAAAATTCAGACAATGTGATTTTCTGGATTTTTTTTTCATTTTGTCTCTCATAGTTGAGATATACCTGTGATGAAAATTACAGGCCTCTCTCACCTTTTTAAGTGGGAGAACTTGCACAACTGGTGTCTGACTAAATACTTTTTTGCCCCACTGTACATACGTACGTATGTCTCATTGATGTGATCGACTCAAAGGGTTGTGGGATTAAATATCCAGGATCCAACACTGCAGTCTCAGCCAGATTCATTAGTTGTGTTGTTTTTGTTCTGTTTAATCATAATTTAAAAGCATGTCTGATTTTAATTTGTCAGTTCCTACACAACAATTACTCTGAATAAATCAAACGGTGCCTTTGTGCATCAGCCACGGGTCTTCAACAGTCTCTCAAACAAAAAGGGAAGGAGGCAATAGAAACATAAATATATTTATTTTTGAAGCATGCCTAAAACTCCAATACAGGCAACAGAATGAGCCAAGCATTACACAGTAAAAGGAAAATATAAGTTAGAATCTGTCAGTTTTTGACACATAAAGATTGGTCCGTGGATAACGCACAGAAGGAAAAATAAACGGGGCAGACTCACCAAACCAGCTGAATATGATCCACTGCCTTTTAGCTTATGTTCACTCAAAGCACTTCAAGTTCGAAGAGTAAAACCCTTAAACTAACATACTCTACTGTGTTTAAAATAATAAAATGACAAACAGAAACAAAGTGGGGTACTGCAGCTCACAAAGCTACATCTCAACACTCCGATGAATCCGCTCTACTGCATTCTCACCACAGTCTGTCAGTGCACAAGCAGGCTGAGCTCTTCATGTAAACATCTGGTTACTGGTGCGGCCCGCGGAGCCAGAGACAGCCCCGTCAGCGTTTCCTAGCAACCAACGCAGCCAGCAGGCCCCCGGTTAGCAGCGCCGCGCCAGCTAGCAGCCAATTCCTCAGGGTCTGCTGGAACCTCCTCGCCTCGGCAGCAGCGTCTCCACCGTAAATCTCCACAAAGCAATCCTGCCATCAAAAACAGAGAATTTGATCAGCTTTTGGACCAAATTGTTACAGAAAATAATAACAAAAATGTTTTGCATACACTTGTCTCAGAAATGTAAAGCGCGTAAGTCACCAGCACAAACTAAAATATCTCTAAATGTTGCATGCATGTGGATTATGAGTATTAACTTTGTGTTTGGCCTCCGGCAGGAGGGCCCCCCCCCCCTTATGATCCAGGTCCTGGTCCAGGTTTCTTCCCTCCTAAAGGGGTTTTTCCTTGCAGCCGTTTGGCTTAAGGTTTTTCTCCCACTAGAGGAGTTTCTACCTGCCATTGTTTATGTAATAATTGCTCAGGGGTTTATGTTCTGGCCTCTGGAAAGATCCTAGAAACAACTTCTGTTATAATAGCTATATAAATAAAATTCAATTGAATTGAATTGTTTAAAGTATTTGTTCTGCTTTGTTAGCAGAGATTACTGCAGAAAGCCATGCTATGTGCAGGGTCCACATCCGTACTGGAGCAACACATTTCCACTCACAAAAAAAACACTCGTTTTTGTGGACTTGAAAAAGTCAGTCTTCCACGGAGGGGTGGGAACCTGGACTTCTGGATTTTTACTTTACAAACACTGGCACCTAAGGGATTGAATGATGAACTGCCTTTGAGTGTTATGTTATGATTTGGTTTTATCATGTGTAGTTTCCTTCCTCACACTTCTCAACAATAACGATACAATAACTTTTTTAATCTTTAAACAATTTGTGAGTTGAATTTGACCAGTTCTCCTTTCCCTTCCTTTCTCTAGGAATTGGGTCCATTAGGAGACCGGGCCTGACTCCTATTTATTTTAAGATGTTCTCTTCATGATAATTTTTGATGTACTCTGTGTTTTTACAGGACATTCATCCTCCCTACTTGTTATACTGTATTGATCAGAACACTTAGATGGGATTTTTGCTGTGTGACTCTCTTGCCTCATTGCAAATATTTTAAATTGATTGACACTTTACAGGTATAATCATCCTCCCTTTTTAATGATTATACCTTTGGATTCGATTGATGTATTTCATGCATGCACTTTGTGGGTGTTGTGTTCTTTTTTTTCCCTGTGTTTTGGTGATACATACTGACTGGACTTCAGTATGTGACCTTGTTTGAAGGTGCTCAGGTGTATGTGTGGCGGCGCCACAGCCTATAATAGACAAGCTTTGGTTCTGATCTGTTTGATGCCTTGAGAAAGGTCGATGACCGAAACGTTGGCCCAATAAAACACTAGTCTGGTGAGAAGAAGGTGTGCAGGAGTTCTTTTTAAATTCACTCACAGTACCTTAAAAGCATGTGAGTTCAGACTCACCCATCCTCCTTGGCTTTGGATCCACGGGTCTATTTGCTCATCAAGGTAAAGGGTCATCCAGTCTGCAAGACGCGGGACCAGGTCGCTCATATTCCTCTCAACACAACTCACGGACAGCACACCCACAAAGGCAAACAGTCCCACTATACGTCCCCAGTTGACTCCATCCTTGAACAGCTCATCCAGCACGCTCTTAAAGCTCTGGTAGGCCGTGTCACGTGTGATGTCAAGCTGTGAGGAGGGATCATTAAAACTTTGCCTAAACAGAAGTTCAAACTCAGCCGCTGCGTCCCTCAGAGCTGACTTCACGGCCTCGATGCGACCAGGGGGGCCGGGAGACTTCTCGGGCTGGCCGGTGCCCCCCAGGGAGCCGTTACTGGCCGGGTCTCCACCGGCCCCCCCCCCTCGGGCCTCCGGCCTCAGCAGGGAGCTGGGGTAGCTCCGCTCACACAGCTTGGAGCTGATGTAAAACTCCACCAGTTCTCTGTGGGACATGGTTTTGAACGATGGAGCTCCAACACACGGCCCGCCTACTCGGACGCCACGACGTCTCCTGCCATTTCCCCCCGGGTGGGTGACGGGTCACATGGTGCTCGTGTGTTCTGCAGCAGGAACCAGGACCTGGAGCAAAGAGGGAGGACATTCGTTTGTTGGTTTGTTTTATTTATTTCGAACATGTATATATATAAAAAAAAAGATAAGAGAAACAAATAAAGGTGGGCATTCCACCACACAAAGAAAAAAAACACATCAAAAAACATATTTCAGTTACATGTTCGAAAAGAAGTGGGAGTAAGTATAAACTTATTTAATCCCACCCCCTTTCCACAACTAAACATAAATTATATACCTGTATTTACATTTTATACTATACACTAATTTGTATAAATAAATAAATATATATCGTTTTTACAAAAATAACCTAAAAAATAACCAAATCTAAGCTCTATCATAAATATAATATAACTATGATATAAATATAACTATGATATAAATATAATACATATATCTATATAAACATACAAAGACAACATGACAAAATAGCAGAACACACAGCTGCTGATCTTTAAACACAGTCTTCACTTTTATACCTCAAATAAACTATGTATTTATATTTGTTTTTAAATTGTTTTATTTTGTTGTTATTTATTTTAAATTGTGTTATGTTATGTTTATTCTTTTAACTCCAAATTCAAATCATTCCACAGTTTGATTTCACAAACTGATACACAAAAAACGTATTTTTGTTGTACGCACAAATAAAGATTTGAATTTTAGGTTTCCCCTTAAATTATAACCCCCTTCCCTCCCAATTAATCATTTCTGAATGTTATTAACATTAACCAAACCCACGACTGGATCAGACCAGCACTTATAGGACACACAATGATCACCTCATCACAGCTGGGTCTCTTCTCACGTCTCCGTCCAGCAGACTCTGCAGATGTTCCAGATGTTCAACACTCAGCTGGATTTCATTTGATGGGGAAAGTTGCTTTTACAAAAAAACCACGTTAAGTATCACATCAAGCTCAACTCTAACCTAACAGTAGTGGTTGGCATGTGGGTCTAGGAACTGCAGAGTAACTAAATCTGGCAGACTTAAGTTACTTTTGAGTCCAGTTTTAGTTACAAGTCGTCTAGTTGGAAACCAGTTAGCTTAGCATGCTAACTGGCTGCTTAACTGCCCGCTAGAAACGCCCCAGAAACCACTACGTACCCGGCTTACACGGCAGCTGTTACTAATATTTATACTTACACGTGTTACGGGGATTTTTCTCCGTTAACAGCAGAAAAGACGGGTTTGTTTAAAAAAATAAAATAAAAAAGCAGAACATTGAACACTGCAGCTGGGTACGGTTCGCGTGGTGACGCACCTGGCGGCTGGCCAATGGGCGCACAGCACTGCTCTGTATCCCCGCCCCCTGTGAGGCGGCTTCCCAATGGGCGCACAGCACTGCTCCGTGGCCCCGCCCCCTGTGAGGCGACTGGCCAATGGGCGCACAGCACTGCTCCTTGGCCCCGCCCCTGCTGCCTCTGCGCCTATAGATCCATGCTCTGCGCCAATCACCGCCCGAGACACCCGGAAATAAACACACAGGCGCCGAATTCTTGACAGGGAATCTCTCAGCCGTTGGCTAACAAGAGACCTTACAATATTTGGCAGAATTATTCTGTCTAAGGCAGAGGGAATCTCTAGATTGATATATCCATGCCACTCCTTGTATGTTTCTTCCAAAAATATAAAAAAAGCAAACTCTGTAATTTTCCAATTTTTGTGGAGGAATAAAACCCATTATCTTAGAAGGTCACAACTTGTTAAAGATTATGAAAGAGGTGGTGTGAAAGCGCTGGACTTCGAGGCAATGGTTGGTACATTTAGGATTAACTGGATCAAGGCTTGTCTGTCTCAGCCTGACTCTCTATGGTTTCATATCCCCAGGTCCTTGTTTAGTAAAATAGGTGGATTAGAGTTTCTCCTAAAATGTGATTTTGAAGTGGGCAAGATTTCTGTTAAGTTGTCAAATTTCCACAAGCAGATTCTCAATTTCTGGAAAATGCTGTTCAATCATAATTTTTCACCCCATAGATCAACTCTATGGAACAATAGAGTAATACTATCTAATAGAAGATCTTTGTTTAAACAAAACTGGTTTGAGAAAGGGATATTTTTTGTCACTGATCTACTAGATGATATTGGGAATGTCATTGATTTTGCTTCCTTCTTGACCAAATATGGTTTAAATTGTCATGCAGAATTTACGAAGGTTTGTAAAGCCATTCCCCTGCCACTTATTCATTTGATTAAAAGTGCTCTAATGTATGGCGATATTGAGACAGCACTTCCCCTGTTAGTTATTGAGGATTATGGGTTATTGGATAAGAAATGTAACAACAAGTTTATAAGTGCTGTCTTTAACTCGAGATCATTTAACGACTATCACAGAGGTTTATATTCTGACACTTCACAGTCTTTAAGTGTGGCTACATTAGAAAAAGCCCACTCAAACTATATAAAATGGCCCATTCCCCCCAGTCAAGGAAACTCATTTTAAATTGATCAATAAAATGTATCCAACCGCTGAATTCTTGAGACGTAGATTTAAATTTGAAGTTGACCCCTGTGTTTTTTGCAATGAATCGGAAGAATCACTTGATCACATGTTTTTATTGTGTCCTGTCTCAAAAATTTTTTGGCAAGAAATTAGAAATTGGCTATCTTTAAAAATAAATGACATTCCAAATTTAGAAATCGTTAACATTGTTTTTTATATAGATACTATTGACAAATCACTGTCCTTTTTAGTTAATGTCATCCTCTTACTGGCTAAATACCACATACATTGTTGTAAGTGGAGAAAAATGAAGCCCTCTTTCCATTTTTTTATAAATGATTTCAAATGTTTTTTTCTTTCTTTAAAAAATATTAAGTCAAATAACTGCAAAAAAATTAGTAACCGATATATCAAAGTATCTTTTATTTTAAGTCTCTTTCCGAAATGTCGATGCTATTTGCTTTGTAATGCCTTACTGTTCCTTCGTATTGACTTTACTTGTCTCTTATCTTTGTTTATATGTCTCTTGTTCATAAAACCTCCTGGATGTTCTTTTTTCTTATATTTCCTCTACTAGTAGTTTTGTATAAAGTGTGTTTTTCTTGTTTAAAAAATTCTGTTCAATAAAAAAAAAAAAAAAAAAAGAATTCTTGACAGGGGTTTTTTCACTTTCTAGCTTTATTTGACAAGTTTTAACAAAGAATATGGTTCGTGCACACAGGCGGATGAAGGGGGGACATTTAAACTACAGGACTGTCTCAGAAAATTTGAATATTGTGATTTTCTGTAATGCAAAAACAAAAATGTCATACATTCTGGATTCATTACAAATCAACTGAAATATTGCAAGCCTTTTATTATTTTAATATTGACAGCTTAAGAAAACTCAAATATCCTATCTCAAAAAATTAGAATATTCTGGGAATCTTAATCTTAAACTGTAAACCATAATCAGCAATATTGAAATAATAAAAGGCTTGTAATATTTCAGTTGATTTGTAATGAATCCAGAATGTATGACATTTTTGTTTTTTTTAATTGCATTAGAGAAAATAAAGAACTTTATCACAATATTCTAATTTTCTGAGACAGTCCTGTAAATACGTGACATAAAGAATCTGTGTTCCAGAGCTGCATGCTGACCTGCAGCACCACCTTCAGTAGGAGGGTCTCCCCTTATGATGCAGGTCCTGATCCAGGTTTCTTCCTTCTTAAAGGGTTTTTAAAGAGTTTTTTACTTGTCATTGTTTCTTTGATTACTTGTCGGAGGTCATGTTATGGGTCTCCGAAAAGCACCATCTTTATTGTATTAGACGCTACATGAATAAAATGCATATAGAAAATCAGACCAGATGGGAAACATGTCGTATTTATGCTAAAATAAGTGTTTTCCAGTTTTATATTCATCATAAAACATCTCTTTACCAAGACCTTTATTGTTAGGATTTAAAACACTACAAATGTACTACTTTAGGAGAAATGAAAAATGGCCATCCTGCTGTTTTTACTGTTTGAATATTTTTCTATTTATAATATTTTTAGTATTATTTCTTTTTTAAATTTGATTTGATTTACTGTATATACTTTTCTTATTTTTGTACCATTCTCACGGGGTTTGCTCTATGACCGGGGAAACTAATTTTGTTCTATGTGCTGGAATGACAAAACTCCTTGAATCCTTGAAACCTAGAAGTTTTTTTGTTTGTTTTTAGTTTGCCAGCAGTGGAAAGAGTTAAGAAAAGTAGCTCCTGTAGGAAAGTGGGTATGGAATATAAATGAACTTGTTCCTTTTATCAGAAAATGTTGTTTTCATAGAATCAAAATCACAAGCTTTCTTATAAGAATGTAACCGAAGAATTACCCTGTTTGTCTCAGTTGACACCTCCCTCCAAAATAAGTGGATTTCCAGACGGGTCCAAGAACCATGTTCTGGTTATCTGCAGTGGTTCCACGCCGTCCCCAGCAGAACCTCCACTCTGGGCCTGTTCGCAGTGACGGTCACTGCATTTTTCCAGCCGAACTCTCTTAAAGACCTTGAGTTTGCAGTTGTCGCTTGTGTCTCAAATTTCTATCCAGGTCTCTTCTGATATTTGTGTCTGACTCCTTCCATTTTTGTTTCAAGGATAACGCAGAATGATTTTTAGAGGCTTGTATACTTCCATAAATTCTTGAAACCACCTTTGTATTTTCTTTCTTTTTATGTGCCTCATGAAATACAGAAATTAAGTTGTATTCCTCCTCTGCCTTGATTTGTTTTTTTATTATACTATCCTCTGAGGTGCAGGTATCTAAGGAAGTCCTGCTGCTCCGGTCCAGATGTGTCTGAAATTAACTCCTAGCCGTTTGGGACGAGGGAACAAGACATGATACCATTTTAAGCCTCCGTCCAATGTAGCAGGTTCGTATTCAGGATCATACGCTATCCAATTTAAGATTTTAACCTTCTCTTTTAAAATGGCTTAGTGGTTAGCACTGTTTCCTCACAGCAAGAAGGTCCCCGGTTCGACTCCTGGGCCAGCAGGGCCTTTCTGTGTGGAGTTTGCATGTTCTCCCCGTGCTTGCGTGGGTTTTCTCCGGGTACTCCGGCTTCCTCCCACAGTCCAAAAACATGCATATTAGGTTAATTCATGATTCTAAATGGCCCGTAGGTGTGAGTGAGTATTGTTGTGAGCATGGTTTGTGTATATATGTGGCCCTGTGATGGACTGGTGACCTGTCCAGGGTGTAACCCCTGTCCCTCACCTGAAAATAGCTGGGATAGGCTCCAGCAGACCCCTGTACCTTGCAAAGGATAAAGCGGGTATAGATAATGGATGGATGGACCTTCTCTATTTGTAACCCCTTCAAAACCTTAAATCACAGCTTAAGGGTGAATACAGTCCATTGATTCACATTGTTATATCTTTGGGCTTGGTTTTTATTTCCTATTGTAGATTGTATTGGAACTTTTAACTGTGTAGTTTCCGAGCATTTCCATTTAGATTTATAATTTGGAGAACACCAGTATACTCAAGGTTTCACTTGTGCAGCATAATATAATCCTGTAAACACGGTAACGCTCTTCCTCCCTTCTCTTTTTCAGCTGCCGTCTTGATCTGAACCCTAGGAACCCGAGGTCTACTGCTCCAGGTTGCAGTATACTCTAATTAGGCAATACTCCAGTTATTCAACTCGGTGTTTTTGGGGAACTAGAGGTGGAGACTAGAAGAGATAAAGAAGTCCCATTTAAATTATATTTCTCTTCAGTTCTGGGTTAACTCCCTCACAGTTAAATGTGAGGGAGTTGTGGGGATATTAAGCTTATATCCCGATATACATTATATATATTTTATGTATTTATTTTTCTAAATCAAGACATCCATCTAGGGACATTTGAGTCTGGGCTTGTAATAAAAAGCAGAACATCATTCGCATACATCCACGTCTTAAGCTCGTCTCCTCTCATCGTAACTAAATCATCGTAGTCATCATTTTTCATCGTAGTCCCCAATATCTCAGTGTTCTCCAATTGCTTGAGCTCGGGGTTCAATAAATTATGCGAACAGGGTCGGACTCAGCCATGGCAACTCTTTTGATTCATCTCAATTTTTAAAACACAGCTGGAAGAGTGAGGAGGGCAGTGCAGTGCAGATTTAAGGGAGGAAACACCAGTGCAGCCTGGTGCAAGTATTCAAAATTGTCAATAATCACAAGCACCTTTAATGCTGACGTCGAATCAACTGGCTGCAGTTTAGATGATGCAGATGTGTCACACACCAGCTTAAAGTCAGAATTAAACTGATGACTCCTGAGATGTGAATGTTAGTTGAGTCTGTGGGAGGACGTGAGATGAGAAAAGTCTGGCTATATTTGGTCACACGGTCGGCAACAAAGACCAGAGGGGTATTCCAGGAAGCGGGTTTAGTGAAAATCCTGAGTTTGTTAAGCCTGAGATGAGGGAAATCCGGAGTTTTCAGTTCCAGAAAGCGAGTTAACTCAATCTTTGAGTCAGTTACTACGCAACGGAGCCTGTGAACCTAACCTGCTCCCTAGCAGGTTTACTCCAATAAAGCCTGAGTTTCTCTCTGTCTCCTCCCTCAGTGGCGTCAATTCAGCCAATGGGGAAGCGGCAGAGTTAGAGAGCAGAAAAGGTGTATCTAACAAACGCAACGTATTTTATTCACTATGTCAGTGCAACAATATCACAGGGACATCCGAGTTTAACTTCAAACAGTTAAAGTCCAAATGCAAAAAGCAGAGGGAGGAGCAGAAGAGAGAAGAGAGAGAGAGAGTAAAAAAAAAAAAAAAGTCAAATATTTCCCTTAAACAGATTTATAAGAGGGTAGGGTGATTTGATATCGTACCTTAAGATGAACTTGCATAATTAATCCATCAGTGGCTAACAGCCTCGTTAATATTTTCTGATGCTGGGGCAACATTGGACTCATCACTTGCCTTCTTTCTTTGTTTTTTTTTTAATTGCATGGTTGTCTGCTTCCTTTTCATTTTTGTAAGTTAGTAACACTGCAGAGCTAAAAACTAGTTTTATAGCGACCACTGTCGTCAGGGACGCTGGGACATCACGTTTCAACATATATGAGGGGGGGGGGGGGGGGGGGGGGGGTATAAGTGTTGGGAAAGATAATACATAATATAGTGAAATCCATCATGCTGTTCTGATATGCATTTGTAGTTATTTTATATGTATTAAGTAATAGAATAAATTCAATACAAATAGACACAGAGTAATTCCATAAATGTATAAAAAAATAAAAAAAACATTTACATTTTCCCCTGAAGCCGGAGGTGTGGCGGCTGCCCCTGATCTAAATGACAATAACATTTCATTCAATACCGTTCCACCACTGTTTTCATCTGTAATATTATAAGACAGTGTGCTTAAATCAGGGGTCTCCAACCTGGTCCTGAGAGCACCTATCCAGCATGTTTTAGATCTTTCCTGCTTCAGCACCATGATACAAGGAGCTGTGTCCGCAACAGAACTGTCCGGACCTTGATGACAAGTTAATGACGACCATTGATTAGAATCAGGTGTGTTCATGCAGGGAGACACCTAAAACATGCTGGATAGGTCTCTCGAGGACGGGAGTTGGAGACCCCTGGCTTAAATGTTAAATGAATACTGCATTCAAACTTACACATTGACTGCAGCAACTTTCCCCACGCCAATTCTCTCCTTTGCTGCTGCAGCTGTTCTTTTTTTTCCGAAATATGCTCTCATACTCGCATACGCACGTATTAACACTTCTAACTCCAGTGGCGTGAAGTATGTGGATCTTCAGATGCAAAACTAATGTTTCCTCAAAGGGATTTTGTAAATTGAAATGTTAATAAAGTTTAAAAAGAAAAAAGAAAAAGTATGTTGCTCTTTTGTTGTCGCCGGTTGCCATGGTGAATCCTTGTTTCAGGGCTCTACTGATGATGGCTTTTTAACTCGAGCTTAACAAACTCAGAGTTGATTGAACTAACTCATATCCGCTGTTCTGGAACCGAAAACGCCGACTTTCCTATCTCAGGGTTAAGTCAACTCAGAGTTCAGGTTTAAACTCGGAATTTGTTGAACCTGCTTCCTGGAATACCCCTCAGGGGTCCGTTTCACAAAACAGGTTTAGTGAAAACTCAGAGTCTGTTAACCCTGAAATGAGGGAAACTCTGAGTTTCCGTTTCACAAAGGGAGGTAACTCAAACCAGAGAAAGAGAGGTAACTCTAACCTGTTTCACAAAGAGAGGTACTTAAGCTCTCGGTCAGTTACCGTAGTAACAGACTCTCTGAATCTAACCTGGTCAGTTACCGTAGTAACAGACGCTCTGAATCTAACCTGGTCAGTTACCGTAGTAACAGACTCTCTGAATCTAACCTGGTCAGTTACCGTAGTAACAGACTCTCTGAACCTAACCTGGTCAGTTACCGTAGTAACAGACTCTCTGAACCTAACCTGGTCGGGACCAGGTTCATCTCAATGAACCTGGAGTTTCTCTGCGTCTCCGCCTCTTTCAGAGCCGCACGCACATTTGATTTCCTCATTCATTCAGTCAGCAGGCGAGTTTTGGTGAAGTTCTGCCGTCTGTCATTAAAAACAGAGTTGATGAGAAGGTGCAGCATTAATGCGCAGAGAATTAAATATTCGTCGGGAGATGGTTATCAGACCGCGTAATACATGTATATTACATAGTCTCATTACAGGCAAAGCAATATATGTTAATCCTTTATAATTTTGATGATTGAATTGTTTAATGATTTCATAATATATTCAAATTTTTTGAGATTTTTTATCTGGGGTTTTCATAAACTGTTAGCCATAGGCTAATCATCAAAATTATAACAAATAAAGGCTTGAAATATCTCACTTTGCATGTAGTGGGAAATAATATTTGTTTCACCTTAAGTTGAATTTACTACGAATGAAGTTTCGCAATACATTCAAATTTTCCGACCTCCACCTGTATATCATTACATAAATAAATAAATAAGTAAGAGCATAATATGTGTCTGTATTGGTTCAATACGGAACGCAACTTTTAATTCCCAATTACGGAACAATTCCGTATTTCAAGGGACGGGTGGCAAGCCTACATAAACCTGTCCAAGCCATCAAGGAGTTCCACAGGATTGCAGGTGAATGATGTAGAGATCTGTTAAATTAATTTTATATTATTCTGTGCTGCGATGTTAGTCTTTTTTCGAAAACATGTTCAAATTTGCTGTATGCGCGCATTTAAAATCTCTAATTTCCATTTGGGTGAAAAAGGACACGGCGTGAAGTATGTGGATCTTCAGATGCAATGTTTCCTCAAAGGGATTTTGTAAATTGAAATGTTAAATAAAGTTTAAAAAAAAAAAGTATGTGGATCTTTTGTTGTCGCCGGTTGCCATGGTGAATCGTATCAGGGCTCCATTAATGCTGGCTTTTGATAGTTGATAGTTGTAACTCCAGGTGAAACGAGTTGAGTAAATTAACTCAAATCCGCTGTTCTGGAACCAAAAACTCAGTTTCCGATCTCAGAGTAGATCAACTAAGAGTTCAGGATTAGACTCAGAGTTTGTTGAACCTGCTTTGTGAAACGGACCCCAGACCTTTTCTAAATTGGCGTGTAATCTACTGAATTTAGGTTTTTGTAAAACCAACTACAAAGTTAAGCTGGACTTTATAATACATGATCTTCCAGATGCGATCGAGCAGAGACCACAAAACCCTTTTCATCGGCACCCTGAACACCAAACTCTCAAAAGTCCTGCCGCATCCTGCACAGAACTTCCTAAAAGTGGCCTTTTCTTACCAGAATGAGACAGAATGAGTGTCAACGGAAACCATTTCAGTCGGGCTTTTATTAAAACATGTACATAAGCTTGTAACATTTTACACTATCTAAATGTGATAACATGAAAAAAATTCTGTCACAGCTCAGAAAACAGTGGAAGTAAATAACCAGGAATAACCATTTCTTACGCTGAAACAATTGAATACAAACTTGAAGGAGAAACTAATCAAGAATAATGGCCTAAATATATACAGTCACTGATATATGCGGTTTAAAATGAACTATTAATGTAACTATTGGTTCTGCTATCCAAGCCCGGGAGGGAGGGCAGCATTGGGAGGGGAGGATTTTTAGCGTCCTGTGCTGCTTGACCGAATACTGGAGTTAGAACTGGACTAGTGCTTGGTTTCTTTTTCTTTTTGTCTTAATATCAGTCTTTAAAACTTAAACATTGCCTAATTAGAGTATACTGCAACTCCCCTGATGGATTATCTGTGGCCCGTCTCCTCTGTCAGGCTCAGCAAGTCCTCTACCAATGCTTCCCCATCTTGGTGCGCTTCAACCTTTTCACTCTCAGGACACGTTTCCTTCACCTCTGATGAAGGAGTTGAAGGAGTCGTTTCCTTCACTTCTGGTGAAGGAGTTGAAGGACTTGCTTCCTTCACTTCTGGTGAAGGAGAAGTTTCCATCACTTCTGGTGAAGGAGAAGTTTCCATCACTTCTGGTGAAGGAGGAATTTCCTTCACTTCTGGTGAAGGAGAAATTTCCTTCACTTCTGGTGAAGGAGAAATTTCCTTCACTTCTGGTGAAGGAGAAGTTTCCTTCACTTCTGGTGAAGGAGAAGTTTCCTTCACTTCTGGTGAAGGAGTCGTTTCATTCTCTTCTGGTGAAGGAGTTGAAGGAGTCGTTTCCTTCACCTCTGGTTCACTATCCGAGTCAATGGAAATGGTTTCTGTGCACCCAGTGAGTTGTGACGCGGGGTGTGGCGTCTTGCATCGATCGTTCTGCTCCGTGTTAGGATTGCTGGACTTAATGCCGACAGACCTCCCCGTTGGGGCGCCTACAAGACTCTCCTCAATAAGCAGGTTATGCTCAACTTTCTGTAGAGCGAGCATGTTGAAGCCGAGCAGCACCGAAAGCTTTTTGGTCTCACAGTTTCGCAGGCAAACCCTTCTCTTCGTTGCAAAGTGGGTAGAAATGTCAGACTTCCACAGCCACAGACTTGCAGACAGCGTGTCCTCTTCCTTGCGAGACAAGTACGGACGCTGGTTGAAGTAAGCAGTCAGGAAATCTTTCCTGGCTTCGTACGTCTTGTGCTCAAAGCTTCTCGGATCCAGAGCAAGGTCATCAAATTCGTTCTTGCGTCCAATGGTGCCGGCTGATATTTTTTGGTCTTTGCCAAGCTTCATCTTCTTAGCATTGGACATAATGTGTGCTGGCAGCTGCCTCTTGAGGATGCCAGCGCCAGAGGAGTTTAGAGTCAGTCCAGACTTAAAGCTTGCCTGGTTCCTACCAACGGCTCTGCACTGCACAAGATGCAGTGTGATTGTGGATGCGACCATATTACTAGTGTACACACCCAGGCAATGAATGCACTTGTACGTCATCTTTCTTTCAACGGGATGCATCGTTTGAAGAACCTGATGTCGCTCCCTCAGATGCAAGGCCAGGGCATCGGAGATGGTGCCTTTCAGGATGGTGAAACACAGCGGACATACAGTCTTCCCAACTGATGTGTTCTGAACTACCGAGGTAAAACCTCTCGGTTCACTACGCTTGTCAATCATCTTAGCACTCGGTAGTTTGCCTGGGCCGGAAAAATGTTTCTGTCCAGGTGCAGACTGATCTTGACCGTTGGGAGTTTCTTTCATGTTAAAGGTGAGGACAGCAAGCTGGACGTTACTGGACTTCCCCTGTTTAACCGTTAGATCAAAAGTTAAAGGGGACGCACCGGGGGGCCCGGCAAATCCATTAGGGTGCTCTGCAGATACATGCTCCATGATTTTCTCGACACTGTGGAAAGCCGAGTGGCACTGGGGACAGGTCAGGCCATGAATCAGCATGTGGTTGAGTAGTGTGTCACTGGGGAGATAGCGGTTGCAAAGCAAGCACTTACTGGTGAAGTTGTGGATTTTCATGATGTACTTGGCCAGCGCCCACACTTTCCTGGCCTTGTGTGCGCTCTCAAAATGAGCACTGTACAGGTTTTCAGGGAAAAGCTCATTGCAAACGGTACATATCTTCCACTTCTGGGTTTGGGCTGTGTTGACGCCGGCGCCGGAGTTGTCAACACCAGTGCTGTTGCTGGGAATCACGACCCGCAGCTGAGGGGGGGCTGCGGACTGAGCCTCGCCCCTGATGGTGCTAGTGGTGAGGATCAGAGGACCTTTCTGAATCATGTTTTGTGGGAGCTGAGGCTTCCCAAGAACATTAGCATGTCCAATCATGGTTGTTACCTGCGAACCAATGCGCTCGTGGTACTCGACGACATGCTGCACCATGGATTCGTAGCTGCGAGTGGAATACCGACATTGTTTGCAGAAGATGTTGCCGTTAACAGAGCTAGCACCGTTTTTAACGTGCGATTCAGAAATCACACCAAGATATGGCGAGACGATGTGCTGGAAATGGTACCTATAGATGTGTCTCCTAACCACATTGTAGAGCGTGTCCCGGAACGAACACTTTTTACAGAAGTACAAGGCCCTTTCCGCTCCGGGGCCCTGCCTGATGCTGTCGGGCAGCGCCTTCTTTGCCGGTAAAGCTCTGCTGTTACACTGCTGTCCTAAATTGGGCACGTGGAATATTTTGACATGAACCTCCAAGGTTCGCCTGCTTGCGGTGAATGTGCAGTGTGGACAGTTGAGCAGGATTTTACCATCCAAGAGTTTCCTGTGTACATTGCGGAAGTGATTTTTATAGCCTGAGTAGTACTTGGAAGAAAACGGGCACTCTGTGCAGCAAAATGGCTTTGATCTGTATTCCTAAAAGACACCAAGGAAAGATCAGTTGCTTTTAGAAAGTTTGTCAAACATTCAATGAAAACTGGGACATGAAATACGTTTTCATTTACCTGTGTTTTAGAGTGCGATGGATCCCAAGTGCAGATATCATAGTCCAGAGTATCTTTTACAAATTCTTCATCTGGACAAAACTCTTTGAACGCCTGTGGAATGAATTGAAAAGGTCAAACCACACGGCAGATTGTCCATAAATGACTGTATTTAGTAGAAAAATGTTGATTATTAGTTTTGCTGAGGCAGCAAACTCAAACTGCTGCTGACATTTGGGATTAGAAAACTAAATTCTCCTTTTAAGCCTGATTTATACTTCTGTGTGATTGATTTATTGATATTGTTTATTTCAAATATAAGCGCAAACATTTTTTTTTTATAAAACAGCAGAACAATAAACCAATAAAATAAAAAAAACAATAATCACTCAATAATAAATGTAAAAACAAAGTAGACGAAAATTTATAAATATAATATCAAATGTGTTCTGCTCGAAAAAGGAGTAGGAAGAAGTAAAAAACGTATGATCTCAAGACTAATTTTTTTCAGTTGGACCCTCGTTATTAAATATGAAGGAAAAGAAAAAACCTGACAATAGTTAAGGGTTGCACAAATTTATAGTAAGAATTTTATAAATATAAATTATGGTATACCCGAGTATTAATCACCTGAGTTATTTACCTGAGTCCCGGTATTCATCCATACTTTAAGCAGATATTATTTACGAATATGTATTTATATTCACCCGTGTACAATCTAATTCATTACAAACATTCCTACTCAGAGATATTTCTACACATATTAAAGCATACATATACATATGTACTTGTTTCTGGGAATCTTAAACTGTAAGCCATAATCAGCAATATTAAAATAGTAAAAGGTTTGCAATATTTCAGTTGATTTGTAATGAATCCAGAATGTATGACTTTTTTTTTTTTTTTTTTTTTTTAAATTGCATTACAGAAAATAAAGAACTTTATCACAATATTCTAATTTTCTGAGACAGTCCTGTAGATACACATTTATACACACACACAACCATACAAGTCCAGTTCCCCACCAACCCTCACATAAACATCCATCCATACACAAACATACACACATCTATACACACATAAACATGATATACATACACACACCCACCCATCTACACATAAACATCCACAAATAGACATATACACATACCCATATGTATACTTGGACATATAAACACAACCAAGTCAAGCTTATTTGGAAGTCAACACGTTTTGTTCTGTTCATTTTACTAACAGACCACTGCATTGTCACATGCACAACCCTCCACGTATGTTTATAGGCAAGAAGAGCATTCACACTGAGATGTGTGACATCACTGAGGTTGCACTCCACATAGTGCGATTAATATATACATTTGTCTATGTGTGTGTGTGTGTGTGTGTGTGTGTGTGTGTGTGTACACACAAATGTGTTAGTACCCTTCCGTTAAGAGAAAGAAAAAAACATAATGGTCACTGAAATGCCTAAAAACTGCCAAAAGTAATAAATACGGATTGGCTCAACAAGGACTGATGAAATTCAGAGCTTGCTTTTGAAATGTGGCTCAACAGAATCAGTAAAAAAAGAAAACATATATTTAGTTTCACAATCTTTCGACTCAATCACTTCAGTCGCTGCTGGCCCGGTCCTGCTTTAAATGAAGATTAAAGATACCTGTGATGTTAATTACAGGACATGCTTTAGTTTATCACGTCACTATGGTTACACTATTTTATCATCTTTTCTGGGAATACCAACTCATTTGCTCAGACCAGTTTCATTAGTTGTTTTTCTTTATGATTCTGCTTGAAGAACATATTTGAGTAAACTTTTTTTATTACTACTTACACCACTTTCAGATTATTTCTGAGCCCATTGTGGGTTTTGGCTTTGTTTGTTTTTATTTCAGTAGTTTATTCTAAACTAAAATTGTCAAGTTTGACTCCCAAACAGTCCTGGGAAAAAAGAAAACTATCACTATAAATGGATAATCGGTCATATGAGCCAGGTAGTGTCAATGCAGGGTGAGGGACTTCCTCCCCGACAGGTGTTTAATCCAGGTGTATAATCCAGGTGCCATAAAGTAAAAATCCAGTCCAGCAGTTGTTCCAACTGGTCACTAAACCAGCTCCTCTGCAGGTAGATGGCAGGTTGTTAGTGAAAACACCTGTTCTAAATGTACAGGCTGATCCAGAAACATGGCAGCATTTTTACTTTATGGCACCTGGCATCTTGAATGTGCTTTAATGTTTTGTTTTTTTACAAAATCAAAAATAGTTTTGAATCAATTTTAAATTAAGACCAATTTTGAAATGGGGTCCGTCTCAAAGCACCATTAGTCAAATAATGTTCTTTACATTGAGCTGATATTTGCTCATTAAAACATATCCCTGAGGATCTGCCAGTACATTTAAAACAGGTGTTTTCACCAACAACCTGTCATCTACCTGCAGAGGAGCTGGTTTAGTGATTGGTTGGAACAACTGCTGGACTGGATTTTTACTTTATGGCACCTGGATTATACACCTGGATTATCCACCTCTGCAGGTAAGTGAGTACAGCCACAAAAATCATAAAAGACAGCTCCCACTCCGGCTCTGACCTGTTTGACCTGCTGCCTTCAGGAAGACGCTACAGAGTCATCAGGTCAAAAACTAACAGACTTAAAAACAGCTTTTTCCCCAAAGCCATAATCACCCTGAATAAAACGTGAATGTCTTCGTTACTGTTTTTTACCGTGCAATACTTCTCCCGGACTATCTGTGCAATATTCCACTACATGTGTAACTATATACTATCATCTGTAAATAGAATCTCGGGTCTTCACTATTCAAATGCACCTTAACCTTTTTTATATTATTTATATTTCTTATATACTTATATTTCTTATTGTTTGCACTATTGTTTCTTATTTGTCTTTCCCCCTGAGAGGTGATGCTGCTTTCAATCTCACTGTACCCAGGTACATTGACAATAAAGTATTCTAAAGTATTCTAATCTAATCTAATAGATGCGTACAGGGGGACACATGTGAGTACAGGTGTGTACAGGGGGACACAGGTGTGTACAGGTGGCGGTCTCTCACCTCTGCCGCCTCTTTGCAGAAGTCCAGTCCGATGTCTTCCAGGGTTTTCTTCACCCGTTTCCTGGCTTTCCTGATCCTCCCCAGGTTGTTGACAGGGAGCTGGTACATGGCTCCTGGGACGAGACACAGACAGAGACAGAGGCTGGTGTTAGAGTCGTCTCTGCACCAGACCTGCTAGTGTTTGAGTCGTTTCCCCCAGCTCTGCTGGTTTCTAGAGTCGTCTCTCCAGCAGAACTGTAGGTTTCTAGAGGTTGGTGTTAGACTCGTCTCTCCCCCAGCTCTGCTGAGTTCCTGCTCAGACCGCTCGCCAGATGTCGCTCCTCCAACTCCCGCGCGAGTGTCAACACTGAACACTGGTCACAATACCGACACCTAAAGTGTCGTCGTCACTAAAGTCTTCCTTTCACCAACCCAGCGAGACTCTGAGCGGTTCTGCGGCTCGAACAGCAACAAAAGTCACATAAATAAACGTAACCAGGGAACACTGTGTTACTTTTCCATGCTGTAGCCGCGCTAGCCTCGTTTAGCATCAGTCGGCTGGTGTCGGGGGGACGAGCCTCTTTAGGACATTTTAGTCCCGCTACACTCACCTGTGGACGCGGGGGAACCGCAGCTCTTTGTACCGGGACCCCGGGATGGCGGGACGACGCGGGACCAGGCGGGATGAGGCGGGTGTGGAGCTGCTAGCCGGCTAGGCTAACCGGGCTGCGGCTGCGCGGCTGCTCGTGCGGGGCCACGTGGGCGGGGCGTGCGGGAGATCAGGGCGCTCGTCTGAACGCGCATCAATCTGGATGGTCGCGATCACCTACGACCCTCTGGGATGGGGCTCAGAACCGCCCGCAGCGCCGGGCCAGCTAGTCCGGCATCAACACGCAACAAGATGTCGACCCACGCCGGAAGCAGCCGCGGGAAGCCGAGAAAAACCGAGAACAACCGAGCAGAGCCGAGAAAAGCCGAACTGAGCCGAGTAAAGCCGAGAGGAGCCGAGGAGAGCCGAACTGCACCGAGAAAAGCCGAGAGGAACCGAGGAGAGCCGAACATAGCCGAGAGGAGCCGAACTGAGCCAAAAAAAGCCGAGAAGAGCCGAGAAAAGCCGAACAGAGCCGAGAGAAACCGAGAGAAGCCGAGAAAAGCCGAACAGAGCCGAGAAAAGCCGAGAGAAGGCGAGGTAGTCCATGGGCCAGAGCCCAAATATTCACTTATCAGTACCACTCAAGGTGACCAAACTTACTTATGATTTTTGAAAATATCTATGTCTGTAGATGATATTTTGGTATGATAACCTTTCTGAGTGGCAGCTGGATCATAGTTATCAGCTCATGAAGTTACCCACCCCCTTCAGAAAATTACATTTTAGATTCTGCTGCATATCCTGGTTTAGACTCATGTACAGGAAATCTGTCAATGTTTCACAATATTGTCTTTGGTATCATTTTAAAGGGGACCTTTAAAGCATTCATTCAAGCTAAGATGTGATACATTTCCTGAATCCTTATGGTCCTGTGAGTATTCCAGTTTTTGTATTTTGTGTCTCTGTTGTTCCTAGATGACACAGGGATAAAAAATACTATATCATTTAGGTGAAAATTGTGTGTTGTTTATAGTTTAAAGAGCCGCATTGACCTCTATGTTGGTCAGAAAGATTCACATCTTAGCTTGAATGAATGCTTAAAAGACAATATAGTGAAACATTGACAGATTTCCTGTACATGAGTCTAAACCAGGATATGCAGCAGCATCTAAAATGTAATTTTCTGAAGGGGCTGGTAACTTCATGAGCTGATAACTATGATCCAGCTGCCATTCAGGAAGGTTATCATACCAAAATATCATCTACAGACATAGATATTTTCAAAAATGATAAGCAAGTTTGGTCACCTTGAGTGGTGCTGATCTCTGGTCTGGAACATGGACTAAGGAGAGCCGGACATAGCCAAAAAAGACGAGGAAAGACAAGCAGAGCCGAGAAAAGCCGAGGAAAGACGAGCAGAGCCAAGAAAAGACGAGAAAAGCCGAACAGAGGTGGGACCACAAACGTTTTCTTTTATTCAAGTTAAAGTTTTCTCAAATTCAGTTGCACGAAAACGCACTGATGGAAACCTTTTGCAGTCAGCTTTTCTTGCCGTTAACAGCTTTACAAGTCTAATGAATAGTTTCCAACATCCAGTAAATGCATCAGATCTCATAGTCAGGGAAGTGTATTGTAATTTACGTTGCAGAAAATAGACATTGAAACACCAAACAGACTTTATTCAAGTGGTTGCTTTCAGTCCAGCGATTCCATAACTTCCAGAACGACGACGCGGGGCCCCGTCATCACCAGTCGGGTGACTGTCCTGTAATCCAGGTGGAGGACACACTGTCCGTTCACCTGGCACACAAACTGCCTCACCTGAGGAAAAACATGTCCGCTCACAATCAGTGTGTGCACTTTGTAAACTGAAAAGAGGATAGTGTGATTTTGATCCAGCGTATTTCACCCTGACTCCAGCGGCTGCTGCAGGGCTTCCAGGGTCCACGGCCTGTACGTAACAGGGGGCCACGCCTCTGACCACGATGCCCCAGCCCAGAACATCACCTATCACCTGGGGTGTGATGAGATGGAGACAGGACAATTCTGGGTAAACAGGTGTAACTGGAACATAATTAGATTGTAATTGGACTAAATTGTATTATATTTAATTGGAGTGCACTGAACTTGTTTACATTCTCTGTGAAGAGATGACCTTTCTTGTGAACTGGGGTCACACAGATAAGCTGAAATGAGTCTCTCCACAAACGTAGAAGGCTACGTCCTGTGTGTGTAAACTTCAGGGAGCCAGTTTCCAGGTTATATTTTTAATCAATCAATTACTTTATTTGTTAAGGGGGCGATTAGTTTCACGACAGGAGAAGGACACAATGGTAAATATACATAAAATATACATAGTAAATTACTAGGCCTGTGTTGAAAAGATAGATTTCCCAATTCTAAATCGATTCTCATATTAATTCCTAAAAATCGACTCATATGTCTAAAGATCGATTTTTTTTTTTTTTTTTTTTTTTTTGGGTTTTTTTTTTTGTTTTTTTTTGGGGGGGGGGGTGGTTTCTTTTATTTATTTATGTATTTTTTTTTTCATCATTACATTACAACTTTTGGTTATTTTTTTGTTTATCCCCAAAAAAGGAATGTTTTGTTGGACACGAGAATAACTGGTGCCATGTTTTTGCCTTTAAATATGTTTAAAGGTATGAAAACATTAAAGTGTTAGGTTATAATTGCATAAATTGTCTATATTTCATTACTTTATATACTGTCTGGGGGTTACATTTACTAAAAATGCTAAAAACCAAATGCTCAAAAATTAAAAACCAAAATAGACCGAAAATGGAACAAATAAAATCGGATCGAATCAAATCTTGATAATCGATTCTGAATCTTAAGAATCGGAATCGAAGCCCTATAAATTACAATAAGTTACACATCATAGTACAGACCTAAGCTATAGTTAAGAGGGAAGGCTTTTTCACCCACTACCTTTTCCTTCCGGCATTTAAGAGAACAATAGCGGAGGAACAAAGGAGTGTTTGTATCTGTTAGTCTTTGCAAAAGGGAGTGTAAGCAGTAACTGATGGTAGAAACTGAAACTGTTTGTGTAAGGGATGTGAGCAATTAGACAACATGGAGTTCTTGATCAGATGTTTGTTAAAAAGTTCTTGTAAAGTTTGTAGAGCCGACCCAATGATTTTACTGCTTAGACTGACAACTTTATTCAGCAAGTTTCTGTGTTTGACTTTCAAAGATTTAAATCAACAAATAAAAGAAAAAGTGATAACAGATTCAATAAAAGAACGATAAAACATAGTCATCAGGGAAGAATCCACCTGGAATTTAGAGAGTTTTCGAAGACAAAAAAGGCGCTGCTGGCTTTTCTTATATATCGATATTGAGCCAAAGCTGTAAGCTAACAGAGTCTCGTGTAATAACTCACCGTTAACACTTTCTTGATGAAAGGCGCACCAGGTGACAACAACTGCTCACACGTCACGGGTCTTTTGAGGACTGTAAGACCAGAGAGATGTTTCTAAGCTTCCAAACACAATGCACCGGATGGTAAATACTACCGCATTTTCCGCACTATAAGGCGCACCTTCAATGAATGACGAATTTTAAAACTTTTTCCATATATAAGGCGCACCACATTATAAGGCGCACTAAATATCTGGTAAAATACCGTACTATAGTGGCTGGGGTTGAGTTACGTATCTACCTGATGGAGCTGTGCTACAGGAAATGCTACAAAATCCTACAGCAAATGCAAAAAAAAAAAAAAACAAGAAGAAAAGTACTGTACGTCAAACTTTATTAACAAAATAAAAACCAGCTTTGCTCCGTCTCGTCAAAGTCTCCATTATGCGAGTCAGCGTCGCTGCTGTTGTCTTGAACGTCTGTCACGATTCCTGACGTTTTTAGCGCCATTACTTCGGCAACACCAACTACATTACCCACAATCCCCCTGACTACAGTAACAGAAATTACCGTAATGATCATATATAAGGCGCACTGCCGTTTTTTTTAGAAAATTAAAGGCTTTTAGGTGCGCCTTATAGTGCGGAAAATACGGTAAAACCTTTTTGAACATGATAGCGATGAGACTTGCCTGATGTAGGATTGCACCTCGCTATGGAGCTTGAAGGGAGTTGAACGTGAGGTGGGAGTGCTGAAGAGTGAAGCTGAATAGAGTTCAGACTTCCCCGACGAACGCTGGCCCCCGGTTCCAGGTCCTTACTGGAGCCCACTGCAGGGTAGTCAGGGGCAGGTTACACAAAGGTCAGGGTTCACTTCAAAGCTGCTTTAGATCCTTGTGTTTTACCGGGCTGGAAGGCTCGGCTGTGCTCCAGGACTGAGCTTCTGCGTAGGACGAAGGGACTGTCGGGGCTGTGGTCCACGTGGGGGGGCGGGGGCCCGCCGTCCTCGCCGTCTTGCCTGCTCTCATTTAACAGTTCGGATAGGCGCCGCCGGCGCCGGAAGTTGATGCAGAAGTGGTAAAGCAGTCCACTGTCGAAGAAGTCGTGCTTCTTTTCCACTGGTGGGGGGAAACAGAGAAGGGCCGAGGCATGAACAGGGTCGCTTTAGGGCTGGGCGATGTATCAAGATTTTAATACATATCGATATATTTTCAAACCTGATATGGTACGAGACAATATCGTTTATATCGAGAAAAAAAAACATTTTTTTTTTTTTTTATGATTTTGATATAGCTTATTTTATGACAAATTGACTTGAATGTTTTGAGATTTGCACAAATGTTTTATTTGCACAACTGTCAACCTCAGTGGAAAAGTCTGCCTGTTACTGTCTACTTTGTATTAATTGCACAGTGTATTTTAATGTAATTGTTATGCAGGAAAGGGATATTTGTTTTATTTTATTCTATATATGCAGGCAGTTTATTTTTATTTCATTTGTTTTATACATTTTGATATTGTGCAGACCTCTGTTAATAAAGGTATCTGTGTGACATTTGGCACAAGGCTTTGTATTAAAACTGACTGTTTTTTTAAGGGTTTGCCTCAGAAAAAAATGAAGCTAACAGAGATGCTATGCTATAATGCTTTGGGGGAAACCCCAATTATGGCACAGAAAAAATATCGATATATATCGAGTATCGCCATTCAGCTAGAAAATATCGAGATATGACTTTTGGTCCATATCGCCCAGCCCTAGGTCGCTTGTATCTGATCACCAAAGACCCAGCAGATCAACCCCATGCGTGCCCCTCACCGTGCTGGATGATGCCGTGCTCCACCAGCGCTCGGCAGGAGTCCAGGCCCTGGCGCCGGCTCTCCGCCTCTCCGTTCTGGAGCAGCCAGTCGATCAGCTGGTAGCCGGGAAAGGAGCGCGGGTACGAGAGGCCGTGCTCCTCCCTCAGCTGCAGGATGGAGTGTTTATCTGCTACCAGGCTGAAGAGAGACAACAGTCACACTGCAGAGTCCTTACAACATGCAGATAGTTTCAAGGCTGACAGGAACATGTAGCTCAATGAAAAAAAACTGATATGTTTTCCATGATTTAAAAAAACAAACTACTGTTGGGTTCTTGTTCTTGAGGGCTCTCTCTCAAATTCAAATTGGCTTTATTGGCATGAATGGTAACCATTGTTGCCAAAAGCATACATAAGTACAATAAATCACGACACAATCAACACACGAAACACCAATACAATTACAACAAATACCCAACACCAAATATCTAACACATGCATACAATATATATATATATATATATATATATACAGAACTATCTTACATTAATAGGCAGGGAGACTGTATAAGGATAAGGAGACTGTGTTGTGTTTCTCTCCATCTATGACATGCGCTGATGTATTTAGCTGCTTCTAAAGCACTTTCCTTTTTTTTCTCCAATTAAATGTTGGATTTGGTCCTGATCTGAGAGGGAATCAAAATCCTGGACTTGTTTAATTTTAGGAAAGAATTTAGATCTAATGTCTTTGTATTATACATATTCATATATATATATATATATATATATATATATATATATATATATATATATATATATATATATATATACATATATATATATATATATATACACATACATACATACATATATATATACACAGAGAGAGAGGGAGAGAGCCTTCAAGAACAAAAACCCAACAGTAGTTTTTTAAATTATGGAAAGTTTTTTCAGTTTTTTTCATTGAGCTACATGTTCCTGTCAGCCTTGAAATGAGCTGTGTGTGTGTGTGTGTGTGTGGGTGTGTGCGTGTGCGCGTGCGTGCGTGTAAAATGTTACATTCAACTCTTGATGTGTTCCTTTTTGCATGCCATTAATTTATTAGAGGTTCAAAGTGGGTGCGTGCAGTTTTGTGTTGCAGACGTGGAGCCTGGTCTTTTCCTGACAGGTTTGCAGTTCTTACTGCTCATACAGCCGTTGTCCTCGCATGAAGACCTTCACCTCCGTGTTGAAGGGGAAGGTCCCGTCATCCTTCCGGAAACGGTACAGCAGCTTGGCATCCTTGATCACGGGTCTCTTATCACACACTGGAACAGGCAGCAGACAGTTGATCAGACACGGCCAAAGCTGACACCTCCTTCATCCGTACACCAGGGGCCAGATTCACCAATATGTTCTTAAGAACGATCTTAAGAAATGTCTAAAATTAAGAAGTTCATAAGAAAGTTCTTAAGTGCAATTCCTCAATATTTTCTTAAGAACCGTCTTAAGAACTGTCATTTCTTACCAATTTCTTAATTTTCCTACTTAAGAACTGTGGCAGGGTGGAGGAGGTGCAGCCACTCAGGCTGACGGGACACAGGTGTGGCTCGTCAGCCTCTCCACCCTGCCAGCCTTATAAGAGGAGAAGCTGCTGCTGAGACTGTTGGTCGGACTGAAGCTGAAGCTGCTGAGTGAAGCTGTGCTTGTGCACGTGTGTCCTGGGTGTTTGGCAATAAAGGGTTCTGCCCAAAACTCCGTGTCCTCTATCCTGTCGGTCGGGCCCCGTAGCACACGCCGTGCTACACTCAGCAGCTTCAGCTTCAGTCTGACCAACAGTCTCAGCAGCAGCTTCTCCTCTTATAAGGCTGGCAGGGTGGAGAGGCTGACGAGCCACACCTGTGTCCTGAGTGGCTGCACCTCCTCCACCCTGCCACAAGAACCTCTTAAAATATGTCATTTTATTGCACGTGCCAACAAACTATATATATATATATTATATACAGGTAGTTTGGTCTTAACCGTCAGTCACTCACTAAACATGGAGAAGGAGAAAAAGAGAAGCAGGAACTTTTCAAGGTTATGGTGGATGAGATTAATGTGCGAAAAAAATTATTATTGGGGAAAATTAATAATAATTAACTACCACGCTAACTAACATGCTAATAAACAGTTAACAGGCTCTTTGTGTAATAATTACAAAGTATATCCTCAAACTATGACCTACTAGTCTAAACTTGTCTGAAATGTGTTGAAAAAGGTGATATTAGAGGCTTATTATTATTATTATTATTATTATTATTATTATTACCTTTTCACAGAAGACATTTTAAGACATGTCAAGGTTGTCTTAAAGTTAAGAAAAAAGTCAAGAACAAATTTGAGAACTTTTATTTCAAGAATACCATTTATTCTTAAGTTTTTTCTTAAGAAGAAACTTAAGAAGAAAGTTGAGAAAATACTTAAGAACTTTTTTGGAGAATATGACTCTTTTTTCTTCTTAAGACTGAATATAAGAAAAAAATGACACTTAAGAAGATTTTTTTCCTTAAGAATGTTTTGTGAATCCGGCCCCAGGTCTCCAGGCCCCTCTCGTTGAGGTCTCTCTTCCTCACCGTGGTGAACGATGTCATGGTCCATGAGGTGCTGCACCAGACGGACGGCCGTGGCTCGATCCGAAGCCTCCTTGTGGCTGACGAGCCAGTCGATGAGCTCCTGCGACACGAAGCAGTTGGGATACGTCCTCAAGTGGTAGCGACGGTCCTTAATCAGTTTCCCATCATGAAGTCTCAACCTTGAGGGGGGATGAAAAGAGTCACACGTCTCCAACATGACCTCAGTCCCACTCTCACGCAGATCCTCGTACCTGAGTTGTTCTCCTGCAATCATGACCTCAGCCTTGTGTTGCCGCACCATGGCCGTCCTCCTCGTGCTGCTCGTCCGCTCCATTCCCGTCATCTCTGGACCAAAGTAGGAACGGAGCTCTGGTCCGATCGGGGAGCGTTGTGCTGACAAAACAACCAGCTCTTTGCCATGAGGGAGACATGTTATGTATACAGTTAGGAAGGACAGTAAGAACAGGGTGGGGGTGATGCCGGGCAGCAACGGGGGTTCTGATGGAAGAGCTGGAACTGCTTCTTATCTTCTCTTCTTACATCTGTTTCTATTTGGTAGAGTTGAGGTTGTGTCGTCGTTAACGTTCAATCAGAAGGACAAAGGAGCGATGAAGCACATCCTCCACCTCTGTGGGGACAGTCATCTGCCTTCTGCAGGAAGTTTGTGGCTGTTTTGATGCTAATTCTGTCCCTTGCATGAGTTTTCAGTGATTTTTTTTTATTTTTTTTATTTAAATTTTAAGCTTTTTCAAAAAACATACTTTAAAAATATCTGCATGATGAATACGGCACAAATAAAAAGGCTTCTCTCTGGTTTCCGGAGTTTACTAGGAACTAGAGATGGGCGGTATGGACTAAAAAATGTATCACGATAATTCCTGGCATTTATCACGATAACGATAAAAAAAATACCAATTCAACTCCATCTTTTTAACTATAAACCTATCTCGCTCTCAGATCCGCCTTCCGCCATGTTTGTTACACAAAAACCTCATCAACGGGAATTTATCTTTCTTTCTTTCTTTCTTTCTTTCTTTCTTTCTTTCTTTCTTTCTTTCTTTCTTTCTTTCTTTCTTTCTTTCTTTCTTTCTTTCTTTCTTTCTTTCTTTCTGGCTCATTTCTTTCTTTCTTTCTTTCTGGCTCATTTCTTTCTTCCTTCCTTCCTTCCTTCCTTCCTTCCTTCCTTCCTTCCTTCCTTCCTTCCTTCCTTCCTTCCTTCCTTCCTTCCTTCCTTCCTTCCTTCCTTCCTTCCTGTACGTAGTGCGTGGATTTAACACAGAACCATAAATCATCTTCACACAAAAACGTCATGAACGGGAATTTATCGTTTTTACCGTGAGATGACAAATTCTTACCGTGGGGAATTTTTTTGACGGTACATCGTGAACGGTAAAATATTGCCCATTCCTACTAGGAACCATGCTGTAAGGCATTCCCCCCTGCGTGTCTTGCATGTGTTTGAATAAGGGCACGTCTCAGAGGTTGTGGTGTGGTTGCCTGGCAACACCAAACCTGAGAAACGTGCCGGTGGCAGCAGTTTTCTCCCGCTGTGTGTGGAGGTGCATGACAGCACCGGTCCTGCTGGTGGACCCTGGTACATGGAGGCAGCTGAGGACACAGACTGGTCAGAAACACAGAAATGACCTGATCGCTAACCGCTATCCCCTATAAAGCTACACTTTAGTAGGTTAAATTAGGGGCGTATCGGTGTAGGAAGTCTAAATTCACACATGCATATGCAGATAAAGTTCAGCGTCGTGTGCCGTACCTTCGACCCCTCGTACATCTAGCTTTTGTTCAGGATACGTTCCTGCTGTCATGAACTCAGGCTGCTCTCAGATGAATTTATATTGCATGGTGTCACCCTGACCTGCTGCATAAATCCTTTTCCATCTCCCAGAGAAATCCATCCTCAATCGCTGTCTCCTTTTTTCTTTCCTCTCCCGGGAAGATAAATCTGAGTGAAATCATTCCTGGCTGTTCCCATAAAACAATTTCTGTTATTTTTGGCATTAGACCATTTTCATTGTCAGCAAAGCGTTCACTTGGAGCCAGCGTTGACTGAAGGTTACTTCAGGGCAGACTGCATAACCATCTGATATCCTGTGCAGATGCAGTATGGAGCTGCTGTTGGCGCGCCGTCCCAGGTGCCTTGTGATTCCTGGTGGGATGCTTGGTTGAAATGTTTTAGACCACCAGTCGTGAAGAAGGACCGGGTTCAGATCCAGGAAAGCTGGTGCCACACTGGACCCTTGCTGGGATAGATGCAAAAACCAGTTAGGTCAGGGGGGAGGGACGGGGTCACATTACCAACCACAGCCCTCTGACCACTGCTGTCAAAACTGCATCCGTGTCGAGGTTGTAAAGCAGTAAGACCATAAGAAAAAAGTGAACACCAAACCAGCATCAGTGGTCTGGGGAGACCATCTTCCTGAACGTGGTGAAAACAGCAGCAGTAGGCCTGTGTTGAAAAAATCGATTTTCCAATTCTAAATCGATTCTCATATTAATTCCTAAAAATCGATTCATATGTCTTAAGATCGATTTTTTTTTAAATTTATTTATTTATTTATTTATTTTTTTCATCATTACATTTCAACTTTTGGTTATTTTTTTGTTTATCCCCAAAAAAGTAATGTTTTGTTGGACACGAGAATAACTGGTGCCATGTTTTTGCCTTTAAATATGTTTAAAGGTGTGAAAACATTAAAGTGTTAAGTTATAATTGCATAAATTGTCTATATTTCATTACTTTATACACTGTTTTGGGGTTACATTTGCAAAAAAAAATGCTAAAAACCAAATTCTCAAAAATTAAAAACCAAAATAGACCGAAAATGGAACAAATAAAAACGGAATGTGGGAAAAATTAAAACCGATTTCATCCGTCTGTTTGCTGCCCTGGATCTGTTTGATTATTCTGCCCCACGATGTTTCTGAAAGCAGTTCTATCAGCATTCTGGGAGCTGATTGGTCCTTACAGCATCATTAGCTGCAATACTTGCTGTTGAATCACAATATAATACTAGTAGTAATATTTTTCATAACTATAGTCATATAATTCATGCAACAGCTCAAACAACAGTTTTAATAACACTAACCTAAATCAATATCGGAATCGAATCAAATCGGATCGAATCTAATCTTGATAATCGATTCTGAATCTTAAGAATCGGAATCGAATCGATTCTTGACATTTGAATCGATCCCCAGCCCTAAGCAGCAGCAGACCAACTTTAGTGCTGTGAAATCAGCAGTCGGTGTTTGTCAACGTGCTGCAGACGAGATTCACAACAGCAGTTTTCAACTGAGCCTCAAAACTGTGTTTGCATTGTCTTAAATAAATGCATGGTTCCAGTACTGGCTGCTGCATGGCTCCCCTTTGAAACAGTGGCTACGCAGCCTGTTTCTACCTGTGTTCAAACTATGCACATTGATTATGAACATTATCTGCGGCGAGACATAAAGTCGCATTCAAATAGATGTTTTAAGCTCAATTTAACAGGAGTGTTGGCATTTTCATTATTAAACATTTTTGACGTTTTACTATCACCTCCTGGTGTTTATGGATCCCACTAAAACGGCAGACATAAATCCTGCTTTTAGCCGCGTTCATAAATGCAGTCAACATGTGGAAAGGCTGGTTGTTCACAAACACCGACCACAACCTTCATAAAGACCTGCTGCACTCATAAAGCTGTTCAGAAAACACCGGTGTGCTGTGTGAACTAGACCGGATTATCCATATACTGAACCGGGCGAGTGCCCAGGGCACCAGCCAATGAGGGCACCAAATCAAATGACTAACTGGATCATATATGTCATATTTTGTTATTTTCTCTATGTATTTGGTGGAAGATGAGCAAACGGGTACAGCAGTAACCAATGATATAATAAAAATACATGAAAATAATAATAATAAAATAAAAAGAATTGCGTTTGAGTGAGTGTGATTTTCCCAACCTTAACAACAGCTCATTCAGTCGGCCTGTTTGATTGTTTATGCTGTAATAGTTAGTAGTTTATGCTGTAATAGTAACCAACACCAAACTGAGATGCACTACAGCGGCAGCGGTGGATGTATGGAATAAGTTGGATAGGGATTTGAAATTATGTAGAACCTTAACCTTATTTAAAAAAACATTGAAAAGAAGGAAGATTTCTCTATATCAAATTAATGAGTGGTGATGCTTGCTATGTTGATTTGGGTATTCATTTAATTGGTGATTTTCTTTGATTTTTTAAGGATGAATGTAACATGTAGACTGCACCTTTATTTTAAAAATCTTTTTTATTTCTTGAGGAATTTTTGTTATCCCCATGGAGGCAATTTGTTTTACTTGCAGTCTTTCTCTTACTTCTTGCTTTTATTTCATTAATTTAATTAATCTTTTTGAGGCTAGGCAAATAATAAGCTTTGCTTCAGCCTACACCTTTTTCGGTCTAGATGTTATTTGTTTATTTGTATATTGGAAACTTTTTTGTAATGTTTTCTTTGAACAGTGTATTCGTTTTCTTGTTGTCATTTTTATTCTTTTTTGTTTGTGTCATGACCGAAAATAAACTAAACTAAACAACACTAAACACTAATAGTTTTGCATGTAGTCCTCAGACAGGCCATATATGATGGAAATGATGATAGTTAACGTGTGGTGTTACATTGGCATGGGAGTTGCATTCTGAATGGAGCATCAGTGTAGTATGGCGTTTGTAGACTCACGTCTATCTCTTAGTTGGTTGCTTGTCCTACATTTATTTGTAGCATGAGTGTTGAGCATGTACTTCAGCTATACGTTCATGTAAATCTATGGTCTTTATAACCATAGTAAATTTACCTGTTCTTTACTGTAAAATGTGGGAGGAGGGCGACACTTCAAGTGTGGTCCCCCTGGGGCCCCACACCGGGTCTGTGTGTGAACAGCGGTCCCTGCAGAAATTCAGAGTTTACTCAAGGAGATGGAGGCGTGTGTGTGCAAAAGCAAAGCAGTTCTTAAAAGGTTCGAAGCAGAAGCGGCTCTGACCTGGTTCCAGCAGCAGAACAGCAGGTCGGAAAGGGCGGGCCTGTAATTACCGCTCTCGGCCACAAGATGGCAGTGTTCACCAACGAAGAAACGCATCAAAGTTTGAAATGAAACGCTTCCCTTTTGTTTTCATGAAGTGAAATATGACTTTTATTATAAACGAATAATCAACCATTCAGAAATTATTACAAACCAATATTCTGCATAATAAGATGGATATGAAATATGTTGCTTTTTAAATATAGTTTAAATATAGTATACATCCCCTAAATCCTGCTATACACTGCTACACACACAAGCAGCCTCCGGTATAGATGTATCTTAAAGTAGAGAACAAGTCTGTAAAGAAAAAGCACATTGTGTCGCAGACGTGTTAGTAATTTGGTGTATTATAGGATTTTATAACAAGACTCAGCTTATGGGGGACAGATTCGGAGTCGCTTTTATGCAAATCTCTCTCCTCGGCGCGTTTTGATTGGAGCGCAGTGTGGAGGTGTAGTCTGGGAGGTGTGACATCATTCCACTGCAGCTTTATGAAGAAAGTGCGCTTCTCCTGAGCCGACAGAGGTGCGTCCAGTGTTTTGGGAACCTACGACTTTCACTTTGTGACTCCTTAAGCCGAACAAGAAGAATTAACACCGTGCAGTCGCGGGTGGGAGCTCTCTTTTCAGCGAATGCTTTCTTTCTCTCCCCCGTTTTTTTCTAGATGAGCTGAAATCAAAGTAAGGAGATACTTTTTTTTTTCCCCACCTATTTTTTTTTTCTTTTTACAAAGTGGGTGCGATTTCCGTGACTGTATGAAATATAAGTGGACATTTGGAGCTCTTTGACGTGGACCGGGCTGGTAAATGAGCACCGAGGCGCACTCACATTTGGGGCTGCAAAAAATCCCCATGGATTTCGTCAACGACTTCGACTTGATGAAGTTCAGCGGCGTGAAGAAGGAGGCGATGCAAGTGCTGGAGCGGCCCTTCGTGCAGGGGCCGTGCGGGCAGCAGCTCGGGCAGAGACCGGACTCCGTCTCCTCCACCCCGGGCACGACACCTTGCAACTCCGTTCCCTCATCTCCACACCTCAACGGCAACGAGCAGAGGAACAACCCCGGGGGGGAGCAGTATTGGATACCCAACAACGGGGGATACCCCCATCAAATGTACCCCCAAGCTTTCGGCCTGACCCCCGAGGACGCCATGGAGGCCCTCATTGGTGCCACGACGCAGGAGGGCCACCCCTCTGCGCCCCACGGCCACCACCCGCAACCTTTCCCGGCTGCTGACTACGACGGGTACGGGCAGCACCTGAGCGAGCCGGTGCAGCCCTACCCGGGCCTTCCGGGTCACCCCGACATGCAGGGCATCCCCTGCCAAGACCCCTATCTGAAAGACGAGATGGGGAGCGCGTCCCCGCAGTCCCCGGACGGCCTGGACGGCCTGCACGTCCTGGGCGCGCACCACCCGCTCCAGCAGGGGCACGGCCGCCCGGACAGGCGCTCCAACGCCGACGCGCACTTCTCCGACGACCAGCTGGTGTCCATGTCCGTCAGGGAGCTCAACCGCCTGCTCAGGGGCCTCAGCAAGGACGAGGTGATGCGTCTGAAGCAGAAGCGCCGGACCTTGAAAAACAGAGGTTACGCACAGTCCTGCCGCTACAAGCGGGTGCAGCAGAAACACATTTTGGAGCACGAAAAGACGAGCCTGGTGTCACAGGTCGAGCAGCTGAAACACGAACTGGGCAAACTGATCCGAGAGAGGGACGCGTACAAACTTAAATGTGAGAAAATGTCCGGGGCGAACTGTTACCACGAAACGGGCTCTACCAGTGACAACCCTTCCTCGCCCGAGTATTTAATGTGAGCTGGGCCACATCCTGACCTGCAGAATGAGGAGGCATTCGTGCTGTTGACAGCTCAACAAGTTTTTAAACCATCTTGAGCAGAAAGACTTGATCAAATAATTGTACCACATGCATCAAGTTATTACTGGATAATTGCAATGAGGCATGCATGCAGGACATGTGTGGGGTGTTATTTTATACAGGCTTATCTGTAGTTTGTCTGACAGGAGATACTTGAAATCAGAGGATATTTGCTTTTATTAACAAACATATAATCCTGCTTCAGTTACTGCTCAACCTTCATTTCAGTGATTTTGCTATTTTTTTTATTTTTCCTTTTTTTTTTTGCTCAAATCATATTTTGTGCTCATGATTTCTTAAATTAGAAGACTCGTTGAATAAATGATGCCAAAAAATCACACTTCTATTATTTCCGTGATGCTGATTCTGCTGGACAGATGTATACTCAATTTGTTTTTCTTTTTTTTTTTAAATAGAATTATGCAAAAACAATTATTATTTTTCAATTCACCTGTTTTTACATTTACGTTTGATTCAATAAACCTACTGTGACTTTTTAAACTTGTGTTTCGTCTGCTGACAAGTGAAAGTGTTCCTGCAGACGGCCGTTTGTTGGGTTCCCTGTTTCCACCTTGTGGATCTGGTTTGCTTCATCATCAGATCTTTGCCGAGTTTTACGGTTAGATGCACAATATAAAAGTGCCTTAAACAAGAAATGAAAAGACATCCAAGATCATCTTCTACACATCCACTGTAGTGTGTTAGTGTAGAGAGTTTCTGTTACACAGATATGAAAGTACACATATTAGTTCCACCCTGGACAGATTTATTACTCTAGAATAATGTTGCGACTTGAGGGCAGTTTAAAAAAAAAAATCCAAACTCACTCAAACCAACTATTTCATTAATCAGCAAAAACAAACAGCAGTTTGAAGAGCCACAGTGCGGTGTATCAGCTCGGTGGTGAAGGGTCCTTCCCTGACCTTTGACCCCGGTGGAGTGCTGCTTCCTGTGGGACCCCAGCCTGTGAAGGCGCGGGGGCTCGCCGGCAGGGTCTGCGGGGCGCAGATAAAACGGAGTGGAAACCAGGCTTCCCCTCTGCTCTCATCCTCCTCACACAAACAGATCACCTCTGCATTCATTAGCAGAGGAAGAGAGAGAGCCCGGCTCGGCTCTCCGCTCTCGGCTGCGGGGGGAAAATCCTACCAGCACATTTCCTCACAGCAGATCGTTCCCAGTGCAGAGCTACAACAATATTTGGATGACCGTAATAGTCCCAAGGCCAGCGTGATAATGCGTGATAAGTAGTCACATTGTAAACTGAGTTTATAACCTCTGCAACAGCCTCTGGACCGTACGTCTCAGAGCTGTTTCACTGTCAAGCCTTGTGACTCTGGCCCTCTCGGTGAGAGTCTATAGCAGCCGGGCGGCTCCACCTGGAACCCATGGTTCTGAGGTTCATGAGCCCGGACCGGTCCGGCCTCGCCCTAATGAGCAGAGCTGGAGCTCCATCTGCCCCTCCGGGAATGTTTGTGACGCTGCTGGTTCACATCCAGGACACAACAGGGGGAACGGATCCCTCCCGACACCAGATTGCTCAAAACGAGCAGAGGATCATAAGGGGGGACCGTCCTGCCGAAGACAGGAGGGTCCCCCTTATGATCCTGGTCCAGGTTTCTTCCCCCCTTATGATCCAGGTCCTGGTCCAGGTTTCTACCCCCTTATGATCCAGGTCCTGGTCCAGGTTTCTACCCCCTTATGATCCAGGTCCTGGTCCAGGTTTCTACCCCCTTATGATCCTGGTCCAGGTTTCTTCCCCCCTTATGATCCAGGTCCTGGTCCAGGTTTCTTCCCCCCTTATGATCCAGGTCCTGGTCCAGGTTTCTACCCCCTTATGATCCAGGTCCTGGTCCAGGTTTCTACCCCCTTATGATCCAGGTCCTGGTCCAGGTTTCTTCCTCCTAAAGGGGAGTTTTTCTTGCCACTGTTTGGATTAAGGTTTTTCTCCCACTAGGGGAGTTTTTACCTGCCATTGTTTATGTAATAATTGCTTGGGGGTTTATGTTGGTCTCTGGAAAGTGCCTAGAGACAACTTTTGGTGTATTAGATGCTATACAAATAAAATTGAATTGAAAAATTGAATAGATTGCATTCACACATAACTAAAGGTTTGAAATGTACTCTCTGAAAAATAAAGGAATAGCTACCGTCCACCGGGTCTCTCTGTGAAAGGCATGCTTGAGTACCGTGGTAAAAACAGAAACAAATCTTTTACTTTCGTAAAAAAAATTGTACTATTTTTAGATGATGTCAGATATACATTATTATTGGATGGAATCCTCAAAGCTTATGGTGACCTAAGGAGGATCTAATGGACGGAGGGAACCGTCTGGTGTAAAACCTGCATACAGGACATTTTGTGCGGTTTGTTTCTTTTCCTCAACGTTTGGTCGACGGCGTGGACGCCGACATGTTTCAGGAGCTGTTGTTTTTTTGGGGCAGAGCTTCTCTGCGAGTCGGCACACTTGCATACATCCCATGTAGATTTTTCTGAGCAGCAGTGGAATAATACAGCAGAAATGTTGGCGAGGAGAGCAGTTTGTGGTACCCTGTGACAGTCTGCCACCGTAGAAACGATTAGCCAGCTCTTTTCTCTGGCATTTGATAGGCTGGTGGAGCTGATGTGGGAGCCTCGCACCGCCCCCCCTCCCTCCTGCTACCAACCCAGAGCCCACAGTGCCTGAGGCTGGCTACTGAGTCAGCAGGAGGGAAAGGTGTCTGCACGGCTGGGGCATCAGAACAAGGGAGGGAGAGGGGGGGAGCTGGAGATGAACAAAGAGCAGTGAAAACGCTTCAGAATAGACATGCTTGCACTTAAAAAAGAGAGGAAGAACTGCATGATGGGATGAAACAGGTTAAAGAGGACCAAGGTTATCTCCTGCATTGTTTCAAAACCCATCTGTCTGTGAGGGGCCTTTTATTTTAATATAATAAAACACGTCTGTATAAATGTAACCGTGCCACTCTTTCATGTAGTGAACATGAAGCTGAGAAGCTGAATGTGGATGAATGCTGGGTGCTGGGTTGGGTGCTGGGTTGGGTGCTGGGCTGGGTGTTGGGTGCTGGGTGCTGGGTGCTGGGTGCTGGGTGCTGGGTTGGGTGCTGGGTGCTGGGTGTTGGGTGCTGGGTGCTGGGTGCTGGGCTGGGTTGGGTGCTGGGTGTTGGGTGTTGGGTGTTGGGTGCTGGGTTGGGTGCTGGGTGCTGGGCTGGGTTGGGTGCTGGGTTGGGTGCTGGGTTGGGTGTTGGGTGCTGGGTTGGGTGCTGGGTTGGGTGCTGGGTGCTGGGTGTTGGGTGCTGGGTGTTGGGTGTTGGGTGCTGGGTGCTGGGTTGTGTGCTGGGTGCTGGGTGCTGGGTTGGGTGCTGGGTGCTGGGTTGGGTGTTGGGTGCTGGGTTGGGTGCTAGGTTGGGTGCTGATTGTTGGGTGCTGGGTTGGGGTTGGGTGCTGGGTTGGGTGCTAGGTTGGGTGCTGGTTGCTGGGTTCAATTCAATTCAATTCAATTTTATTTATATAGCGTCTAATACAACAAAAGTTGTCTCTAGACGGTTTCCAGAGACCCAGAACATAAACCCCCGAGCAATTATTACATAAACAATGGCAGGTAAAAACTCCCCTAGTGGGAGAAAAACCTTAAGCCAAACAGTGGCAAGGAAAACTCCCCTTTAGGAGGGAAGAAACCTTGAGCAGGACCAGGCTCATAAGGGTGGACCCTCCTGCCGAGGGCCAGACTGGGGGTAATGGACAGCAACAGCACAGCAGGCAGGTGGAAGCAGCAACGGGATGACCAGGGGTGGGGACCGCAGGCCAGCATGCAGCTCCCGAAGCTCCGGCCCAATCATCAAGTCCCAGGTTGGGGTGCAGGGTCGGGGAAAGGTTGAAAAGGGGCAGGGCCAGGGAGAGGAGTCTTGAGGGACGAACCTTCTCCCCCGCTCAAAAGGGGCCGTTACCCTGCCCCTCTCACTCCCACACTGCAGGATCCGGTGTTTTGCATTCAGAGATGCTCTTCGCCACCGGCAGAGGATGCTGCACCAAGAAAAAAGAGAAGAGAAAGGGGGGGCCAGCACAAGAAACTACAGGAGCGACTTTAACACACTAGAGTTTACACACCTAGAGATTTACCAACACCAGCTAGAGGTTTACTTGGGTTGGGTGCTGGGTGCTGGGTTGGGTGCTGGGTGCTGGGTGTTGGGTACTGGGTGTTGGGTGCTGGGTGTTGGGTGCTGGGTTGGGTGCTGGGTTGGGTGCGGGGTTGGGTGCTGTGTTGGGTGCTGGGTGCTGGGTTGGGTGCTGGGTGTTGGGTGCTGGGTGCTGGGTGCTGGGTTGGGTGCTGGGTGCTGGATTGGGTGCTGGGTGCTGGGTTGGGTGCTGGGTGCTGGGTTGGGTGCTGGGTGCTGGGTGCTGGGTTGGGTGCTGGGTTGGGTGCTGGGTGCTGGGTTGGGTGCTGGGTGCTGGGTGTTGGGTGCTGGGTGCTGGGTGCTGGGTTGGGTGCTGGGTTGGGTGCTGGGTTGGGTGTTGGGTGTTGGGTGCTGGGTTGGGTGTTGGGTGATGAGTGTTGGGTGCTGGGTTGGGTGCTGGGTGCTGGGTTGGGTGTTGGGTGATGAGTGTTGGGTGCTGGGTGCTGGGTGCTGGTTTGGGTGCTGGGTGCTGGGTGCTGGGTGCTGGGTGCTGGTTTGGGTGTTGGGTGCTGGGTGCTGGTTTGGGTGTTGGGTGCTGGGTGCTGGGTGCTGGTTTGGGTGTTGGGTGCTGGGTGCTGGGTGCTGGTTTGGGTGTTGGGTGCTGGGTGCTGGTTTGGGTGTTGGGTGCTGGGTGCTGGGTGCTGGGTGCTGGGTGCTGGGTGTTGGGTGCTGGGTGCTGGGTGTTGGGTGCTGGGTGCTGGGTGCTGGGTGCTGGGTGTTGGGTGCTGGGTGCTGGGTGTTGGGTGCTGGGCTGGGTGTTGGGTGTTGGGTGCTGGGTTGGGTGCTGGGCTGGGTGTTGGGTGTTGGGTGCTGGGTTGGGTGCTGGGTTGGGTGCTGGGTGTTGGGTGCTGGGTACTGGGTTGGGTGCTGGGTACTGGGTGCTCGGTGCCGGGCTTGGGCCCGGCTGCATCTCAGACAGCAGACAGACAGAGGAATGCTGCAGACTCTCACCATTGTGTCGGGGAGGCGGAGGAATGCAGGCTGCAGGCCGGGCTGCTAGCACCAGCCAACACAGAGGCCTGCAGCGCCAGGGAAGGCCCGGCCGGGGGAGCCGGGGGAGCCGGGTCCCACCCGTCTGTCCGGGCCGGCCACCCTCCAGCCCGTCAGCTGTCCAAACACCGCGTCTCTCTGAAAAGCCTCTGCTCAAGATTAGATAGGAAAGGGAAGAATTATTTGGTCGACTGAGCAGATAGTCATCACGTTGGAACAAACAATATTGACCAATGAGTTCTTTCTGGAGGATTTTCCCCATTTCTGTGCAGCTGAACGTCAAGTGAGCAGACGTTTGACCCTCAGTAACGGACCGTTCCAGCCCCAGCCAGTTCCTCCGCTCTTGTTTTGCAACCACACAGCCACATTCTGGGTGATGGCCTGAAAGAAGCGGCTTCACATGCAGAGCAGAGCAGGGATGGAAGACAGGATGGACGGGAGGCTTCCTCTTTCACTTCCTATATGAGGGTCCAGTCAAGTGACTCTTTGTACGAGCGTTGGGGTTGGATGTCGCAGGAAAATGCAGCTTCGATGGCTGTGGTTTCCGCTCAGGATGTCCAGTCGCTTCTGCTCACGGTTGTGACACTGTGAATCATGCAGCGATTACACACGCACGCACGTCTCCATGGACATGGCTCGCATACACACACTCACACATGCATATGCACACACAAACCTTCATGTTTATGTGAACTTTCACACTCTCCCACAAACTGCTCCATTTTCCTGCAAGATCATGTGATTCTGACAAACGTCTCCATGAACAAATGCATCTTTTCCTGGCCAGGAATCGCTTTACTAATCATTAGATTTTTCCTTTTTTTTCCTGGCTGTTGCAACATCCGGACAGACGCCACGGTAATCATGATTGTACTCCTGGTAATGACTAAGGTAATCACATGATGGACTCTGTTGGATCCGACGAGTGGATTAATGTGTAGCCCCAGAACTATAATAAAGCTCACTATCTCACCGGCTATGAGAGGCAGCCCGACTTCCTGGGGACGCTGGTGTGCGCTGCGTTTGACATGTTTGTGCACGGCCTCCCAGGTAGCTGATAGGAAGGCCCTGATAAAGAGCTGGTCACGTTTCAGTAGACACCAACCGGAGAAGTGTGACAAAGTCCTGTCACATTACAAGCCCTGGACTTTGGTAGTGGAGCAAAGGGCGCTGCACTGTATGTAATAATTATACAGGTTTCTCCCAGCGTGACAGAACCATTAAAAACCAGCCCGAGCCTTTTACACCGGGGGGGCGAAAAAAACACTTTGCTGGAAGTAACGACGAGGGTAAATGAAGCGTGCAGCTGGCGCTACAACGGCCAACGTATCCACGCCGATAATATCAACACCTCCGTATTCCTTCCTTCCACACATACACCTGAGTTCTTAAGAGAAGAGAATAAAAGAAAAGAAAAGAAAAGAAAAGAAAAGAAAAGCAAAGAAAAGAAAAGAAAAGAAAAGAGAAGAAAATAAAGAGTTTATAGTTTTATTTGTATCCCCATTAGCTACAGCAAAACTACAGCTATTCTTCCTGGGGTCCGACACATAATACACAGTACATTACAACAAATAATTAAAAGCAAACCTAAAGAGGTAGCATAAAAAAGAGAAAGGAAAAACAGAAAATAAAGAAAAAATAAGAAGTCATTCCGTCTTACATTTAGATATAAATAAAAACAATACATATTCATACATTTTATAACATCAACAAATTCAAACAATGTATAGTTATAATAGTTTGCACCAATAACCATTTTAAATAAATATTCATTTATTTATATAATATATATATTTATATATATATATATATATATATATATATATATATATATATATATATATATACATACACATACATATACATATATATACATATACATACATATATATTAACAAGAAGAGTAGAGAAGGGAAGAGACGAGGAGAGGAGAGGGGAGGGGAAGAGAGGAGAGAAGTCTTTCCCTTTCATGCAAGGATTTCCTGCCGGCTTTTATGGGGGTCATGCAGCTGGCAGACGCCCTCCAGGAGTCCATTAGCGCACAGTCGTGCCCACGAGCTGCAGAGGTTACGGCAGACCCCGTCACCCCCGTCACCCCCCCGTCACCCCCCCGTCACCCCCGTCACCCCCCTCGTCACCCCCGCCCTCACCCCTCGCCGGACCCCAGTACACAGCGTACCTATCTATAGAGAAGATAATTGTGGCTGTCAGTTGTTGTTGACCAATCTTTGCTGATTAGGGGTCGACCCTGAGCATGTGTGCCGGCCGGTCCAGCAATGTCTGAGAAAATCAGAATCAGGTCTATTTGGCCAAGTCAGGTCAAACAAGACAGGGAATTTGACTCGATCATTTTCGCTCACTGTACAGTAAATAGGCAAATGACAGCTCTTATTAACATATATTCAACTTTTAAAAAAGTGAAAGGTGCAGCAGTATGAGGTAAAATGAACAATGTTACTGCTAAAAGACCAGAAAGCACAAGAAAACACACTTCCACAGGTTTTAACACCAGGCCATGTGTGTGTGTGTGTGTGTGTGTGTGTGTGTGTGTGTGTGTGTGTGTGTGTGTGTGTGTGTGTGTGTGTGTGTGTGTGTGTGTGTGTGTGTGTGTGTGCGTGCGTGTGCGTGTGTGTGTGTGTGTGTGTGTGTGTGTGTGTGTGTGTGTGTGTGTGTGTGTGTGTGTGTGTAAGACAGTTCTGCGTTAGCAAAGACGCGTGATCACGTTCAGCTTCTCTCCTCGGTCAGTCTGCAGTCCCAGAAACCAGAAGCAGGAACGACGGCCATCAGCAGTGAAACTGCAGAGTCCCGTTTCATCCGTATCTCTGGGTGTTGCTCACATTCGAGCGCAGAAGCTGCGTCACGCGTTTTGTGAAGTCTAGCAGGCCTCCTTGGAATTGGGTGTGTCTCCCTCCCACTCATGTGTCATGTTAACATCTCTGCTGTCACATGTCTCCCCTCAAGTTTCTCCGAAGCGCTCTGCCAACGTTAATCCCTCGTTCCCCCCCGCTGAGCCGGGGGCCGGCGACTGCAGCCGGAAGTGTTCGACACCCCCAGTCTTTGATCCTTTCGACCGTGTTTGTCATCATGTT
>NC_084594.1:43493916-43508916 GCF_033807715.1 Cololabis saira
GCCTAAACCTCTGAAATGTCCAACTGTTGTCACGGAAACATCCAGCTGCTTGGAGACGGTCTTCTAGTCTTCAACATGCTGGTCTAGAAGGTTCTCTGGTCTCCTCAGACAACTGTCTCCTTTACTGTCTCTAGTCCGTGTTCAGTGTGGTGGACACCATGATACCAACCAGCAGAGGGACATTTTAAACCCCTTAAATAGTCAAACTGCCTGAAGTCACCTGAGATGTTCATTACAGGACACGCCTCAGTTGAACACGTTGCTATGGAAACATTATTTTACACCCTTTCTAGGTGAACTTACGCAGTCGTCCAGGTCCGTTTTATTACTTTTTTTTTCTTTTGACATTTCTAAGGAACTAGAAATCAATAAAATTCAGATTTTCTTTAGTCAGTTTTCAGTAAATCCCTATTTGATGTTACATTTGTCAGCTTCAGGTTATTTCATTGATCATTGAGGCTTTTCCAACCGCAGCTTTATGAGTTTAAGCGAGGACTGTTTAATGGATATGTTCTCACAATTTTTTAGGTTTCTGATGATGTGCAGGATTGCAGTGGCTTTTATTACCCATCATGCGATACCATAAATTGTTAACTGACTTTACAAGGTAATATAACATGATTTGTACGAGAACATTGATGTAAAAACGTAACAGTAGAGGAGGAGATGAAGTGGCGAAAGGAGCATGTGTCACGCGTTGGTAAATTAGGACCCAAGCGGCGGAGAGACGCTGGCACTGCAGAGCAGGGTTCACAAAAATACGGAGCAAAAAATCCAAAAGCCTGACAGGACACAAGTAGGGTGGAAACAGTACAGACCAGCAGGGAGCAAAGGAAAGACAAGACTAGATACACACAGAAGGGTTTACGAGACACAGGTGCACAATCAGGGCAGATGGAACAAGGGAAGTCAAAACAGAACTGAAATACAAAGACACAGGTTTCAAAATAAAACAGGAACTGAACAATCAAACTGTGACAGCTGGTATCAGGTCAGCTCATCTTTGTTTCACTCTTCAGCATTTAAATCTAAAGCCGAGGACACACCAACCCGACGTCGCTCGCTGTCGGCCGACTGCTGTGTCGCCTCACGTCGCCTGTGTCAGGCTGGGTCGGGCTCAAAAAGAAGCACTTGGACACACCGCAAAGACGACACCCAACGGCCAACTAGCAAGTACGTTCTGCGCAGTCTGCGTTTCAATTTGCTGCGATCTTTTCGGAGAAGAGCCGCCGGTCCGGGGCGCAGCAGCAGCTCACGTACAGACTTGATCGCCAGGTCAACCTACCGTCGTCCCGGGGAGAAACCTGCAGCTCTGGAGAATTACCGCTGGCTGAAATAAATCATTTAGGAAGATAAATGTTGGTTTAATAGATGAAATCTAACAGTTGTAGCTACGCCTGTTAAGAAATTTGCTCCGAAAATTTCGGGATTTCTGCCTGCCGGCTCGGGAGCTGATTTATGGTTCCGCGTTAAATCAACGCAGAGCTTACAGCGTAGGATACGGTGTACGGCGCACGTCTCCGCGTAACCTACGCCGTAGGCTCTGTGTTGGTGTAACACGGAACCATAAATCAGCCTTTATTCCGACGAGGTTGCAACAACGGGGAAAACGAGTGATTATGTACATTCACTGAGTGAATATTATGATAGTAAAATATATATTTCTTTCTAGAAATGTAATCAAAACGCATTTTTATGCAGAAACTAACTGAAAATATTGATTTTATTCACTAAAAATAAGAAATGTCCACCATGTTTTTTTTTTTATTCAGTCCGCAGATCTGAACAGCCAATCACAGAGTGAGCTGTTTGACCGACGCCGATTCGGCATGTCGAATCGGCTGAAAAGGTCCCGATGGGCGACAGTCGGCTTGGTGTGTCAGGGCCTTAAGTCCCGAGGAGAGGAGCAGCAGCCCTGACTCATATGTGGACCCACCCAAGTTGAAACTGCTCACTTTTGTTGAGTTGCCCTAAATAACACTTTTAGTTTCGTTTGACACAATGACGACTAAGTATTTCTGGGAAGCTGACGGGAATAATTCAAATAATTCTAATTAAAAAAAAAAGAGGGTACTAAGAAAAGACATACAAGACATACAACACAAAAGTCCATATTTTGAATAGTCTCCTGGTGTTTACTGATGAGTTACAACGTAAGCTACGCATTATTGGAAAGAGTAAAGTATCACTGCGTGGTGAGAATAGATTTATTGAGCCGTCTGATAACGTGACCCCTCTCTTTAACGATCCTTTTGTCACGTCCTGCTGAGGACTTCAGCTGCGGCGGTGACGGGATGGATCTGTGTTGATCCGTCTGTGGCTGCTGCTGCTCATCCTGGCTGGGGGGGTGGAAAGCATGACGCCTGCTCTTTCCCACAGATCCAGGTGAGGAGGCTTTGAAACAGGAGCAGCTTCCGTGAGGCTTTATCACACACCCAAGCTCCATCCTGGTCCCCGAGGGCCGGCGTCCTGCAGGTTTTAGACGTTTCCCTGCTTCATTGCACCCAGATACAAATGACTGTGTCATTAGCAGAGTCGTGGGCACCTTGACGACGAGCTGGTGACGAGCATTAATTAGAATCAGGTGTGTTAAACATGTAAAATGTGTATTATTCCTTCAGTTAAAACTGTTGACATTTCTTGAATTAGTGTACCACAGAATACTGCAAATTATGTGGAAAGCTCATAAGAAAATTTTGCAAATTATGTGGAAAGCTCATAAGAAAATTTTGCCAATCAATATACAGAAAAAAAAAGAGAAAATAAGAATAACTTAAAAGGAACAATGATCTTTAAAAAAACAAAATTCAGGACGAAATTAATGGAACGTTGTGTTTCTGTAAAAGGTATCAGTTTATGGATCTGAATACAGAAGCCAAAGAATGCATATCAAACATTACATTTAAAAGAATATTAAAAGCCAGTTTGAAGAAGAAATATCTTGATAATTGTCAAGTTAGGTGGCTTTTCTTTTTTTCTCTCTCTCTTTTTAGCACCGTTGTCATATTTTTTTTCTTTGAATCAAAAAAGAATAGGACTATCTGTGTTTGACGACAGCTATTTTGTGTTATTTTATAACTTTGTTGTAGTTGTTTTTTTTTATTATTACGTTTATTGGAAAGTGTTTTTTTTAATTGCGTAATTTGTAATTTGTTTCTGTTTTGTTTTTATTATTACATTAATTGAAATTTGATTTCTTAGGAAAAAGGGACAGATAAAATAAGCTTAGTCTTCTTTCTGTTCCCTTTCATTCGAGGAAAGAGATCTGTTGTAATTATATTGAACTGTTTTGTTTTTCTTTTAATGAATGAAATAAAGAAATAAATGAAATGAAATGAAATAAAACATGCAGGAGAGCGGCCCCCCGGGACTACAGCCACCCCCTCCCCCGGCTCTGGAGGAAATGAGAGCCGGTGTAACAAAACCGTGGCAGGACTCGTACTGTACGCCTGCTCCGGCTGGGAAGACCTCAGGACCGAGAGGTGCGTCTCAAATGTGTTTAAGCCGTCACAGTTTTGAGTCTGATGAGAAAAGTGTGGCAGCGGGAACGATGTTATCTTCCCACTCTCTGTGTTTTCACCCGCAGGACTGCGCTGACATGCACATGCACTCCTATCTGCACTGCTATCTCTGTACGGTACGTCTGTGTCAGCAGAGAGAGCAGGCAGGTGCATGAGAAAGGGAGGCCAGCTCGGTCCTCAGTCTCCCACATAGGGGCTGTGCACCCGGATGTAAACAGTTTCTGTGTGTGTATGTGTGTGTGTGTGTGTGTGTGTGTGTGTGTGTGTGTGTGTGTGTGTGTGTGTGTGTGTGTGTGTGTGTGTGTGTGTGTGTGTGTGTGTGTGTGTGTGTGTGAGAGAGAGAGTCTTCATTTCATCACCTATGGAAAGGTGGCAGGACGAGCCTTCCCACAGACAGAGGTGTCAAGTAACGAAGTACAAATACTTTGTTACCTTACTTAAGTAGAAGTTTTGGTTATCTATACTTCACTGGAGTAATTATTTTTCAGACGACTTTTTACTTTTACTACTCACATTTTCATGCAATTATCTGTACTTTTTACTCCTTACATTTTAAAAACAGCCTCGTTACTCTATTTCATTTCGGCCTTTAATAAAAACTATCCAGTTAAATTGCTCCATCCGGATAGAGTGAATTTGGTTGTTTCAGATGTTCTTGTCCAGTTTTGTTCTTACATCCGTTCCCTCAGATTCCTGCAACTAAACTTGGATGTACATTCCAATAAAGGTTAGGATAAATGATAACATGCCTCTGAAGTTTGACTTTTTGCACCATTACAATACTTATAGGCAACTAGTCATCATATCTGCTGCTCTCTGAAACACATGTTAATGCTCAATAGTACACATATATGCTTCTTTCATATATTTGCATTATACTAAGATGCATTCATTTTCAATGGCTTTTGTCCTTAATGGCTTTTTTCCCCCTTACATTACTTTTACTTTTATACTTTAAGTAGTTTTGAAACCAGTACTTTTATACTTTTACCTGAGTAAAAAACTTAAGTTGATACTTCAACTTCTACAGGAGGCACAACCAGCCGAGCACCGGGGCTCTGCACCCATGGCTGCAGCCAGACCCCGGGGGGGACGGGGGGGACAAGTCCCCCCCAATTTCTGAAAAACATTAAATGTCCCCCCCAATAAAAATACCCTAAATTATTCAAAATTGAACAAATGTATTTTCAGACTTAAAGGTTGAATATGTAGAATATTTATTAAAAATATATTTCTAAAAAAATAATACATCCACGGTGGGTTTTGAGGTGTACAGAATGAAAGTATTGCTACTCCATACATCTTTTTTTTAGTCTGAATTAATATTTTTTAAATTATTTTTTTTATACTTTTACTTGAGTAAAAAACTTGAGTTGATACTTCAACTTTTACAGGAGTATTTTTAAACTCTAGTATCTATACTTCTACCTGAGTAATGAATGAATACTTTGACACCTCTGCCCACAGGAGAGGGGGGGTTGTAGCGCTGCCGTCCCTCACACCTGACGACACCGGCCTTATCGCTGCATCTGCTCAGCCCGATCGTCCTCCCTGCTGTTCAGGGCTGTGACTGCATCTGTCAGAGCACTAAACGTGCAGCATCTTCACCGAGAGTCTGTAATTAGGCTCGAGCTCCCGCTTCCTCCGACTGAACCCCCGTCTTTAGCTGCGATGACAAAATCTGTCTGGCTGCTTGAAGTGCAAATATCCTCTTTTGCTGCACGGCCATTTGAATAATCCTTCTGTTTGGCCTGGAGCCGTGGGAGAAACCCAGTGATGTGTCAGACCCACGAGTTGTTATCGTGCACAAGTTTTCTCTTGTAAACATCCAGAGTAATGCTCCAAGTATGCGGGGATAGCCAGAAATTTGATGTATTCCGTGCAATTTGACTTTTAGCAGGTGAAGAGATGTATCACAGACACGGTGACAGCGTCAGGGAGGCGATGCCTTCACTCCATAGTGAGGAACTATTACAAAGAGAGGTTGACCTTGCCTTTGGCCTCTTGGCTGTCTGACAAAGCAATCCCCATGCTGTAGCGCAGTACGGCTGTCCTCTAAATGAAAGTAGCTGAGAGGCGAAGGGCAAAGAAGCCTATGGAATATCAATGTGTGATGCTCTCAATTAGGATTAAAGCTTCGAATGGAATCCTATGGAGCTGCTTCCCTAAGAAATGCTTGACATTTTACCCTTGCTGACTAGATAAAAAAGTGTCCTGCGCTACCAGTACGGCCACCACCTGCACCACCAACCAGCCGCGCTGCCTTCCTGCAGCATCCTCCGCCGGATTCATACCGACTGAGGCCACATTCCCACTTCTGAGACAGAAGTAAAGTGGATCATCTAACTGCCCGTGGATGATAAGAATACTGAAATGTGAAAAAAGCATTTGGGTCAGCAAAATGACAAACCGTAGTGGGGGTGGGGGGGAATCAACTGAGGGAAGATAGCGCAGAGAAAAGAATGCTGGGATCAATTATCCGTCCATTTCAGATGGGAGGTTTAAATACAACCTCCAGGATGCTCTCAATATGAAACACATGACCAGAGGACACCTGCACGCTACAATAACCAGCCGTTTAAAGACTAAAAAACCTGACCTGACGCAGGTTTATTAGGTCGCAAGGTCCAGCATCTCCCCAGCTACCTAACAATGGTCTTCAAAGTAGAAAAAAAGAGCTTTGTTATCTGTTTAATCAATACAATGTTGGGAATAGCTTAGCAGTTTGTTAAGATTCAGCAGATGTCGTGGCTGGCCTTGGGTTTGAATATGAAATACGAGCTGGTATTTACTTGGCATGTGCTGCACATTTCCTGGTGATTTAGAGAGCAGGAGGCTGTTGTTTGCATCGGATCTGGTAGATTAATACACATCATGATGCTGTTTACAGTGTATATCCAACAGTGTCATCACATCTGAGCCTCGCAGGCACTTCTGTGCTTTCTTTTTTTTTTTTTTTTTTCTCCAAGCCTTACGACGCAGGGGAAATACAGTACGCTGCATAAGCTGCTTCATCCGAGACGTCACATCAGAGAGAAACACACATCTGCTCATTTTGTTGCAACTCCAGGTGGAGCTAAGGTACTGTATATACGGCTGATTTGGTATTTTATTGCAGGAAAGTGAGGGAGCGGGGACTGATTATGAATGCAGTGTAGAAAATAAGATCAAGATGGGGGTGATGTGTAAACTCCACCCTTGATAAACAGAATTCCACATCACGCTCCAACTCTGCAGTTAACTGAATCAATGCAATTCCACTTGTGCTGATCTTGCAGACTCAGTCCCTTCCCCCCATCCTGCCTCTCTCTTTCCCTTGCTCTCTAATACGCACACACATCTGTCTCCCTCCCCGCGCAGGTTTTTTTACCCATCGCAACACATTAGCAGCAGCAGCCCTCACACAATCAAGACAAGGCAGCATATGAGACGTCAGGCCAATTTGTTTCCTTCTCGGAGCTACATCGCATTAGCAGCGCGGCTATATACCCTTGAGCCAAACCCAAGTTCACGCAGCCGAAGCCGAAGCCGCTGCTGCCGGACAGGAGGGCCGCCGTGTCAGCACTTTCCAGACAGCTGCTGACATGTGCCCAGCAGACTGACATGAATGTGGGGAAAAAAACAGAAAAAACAGTCTTTTTGGGGTATTTTTTTATTGTTGTTTCTTTATTTTTATGTATTTATCTATTTATTTTGGCCTGAAAGCTTTTAGGAAGGTGTTTCCTGAGGCCAGAGAGACGGTTCACACAGTCAAGAAACCGAACAAAAGAGGTCACGTCAGTCGGAGGTCAAGACAGGAATTAAACTTGTCAAGTAAATGAAAAAGATCATTATATTTCCGCTCTCATCCGGACGTTATGCCCCTGAAAACATCTCCCCATGACCACCACTCTGCCTTTGCTGGACCGGGAGACAAATGGCAACTCGGAGAGGCCTGTCGATAGGTCAATTATCTGCTCTCTGTCTTTCTTAATTAAACGTATAAGTGGCCATCCGACGACTAATGATAGCTATCACTTTCCCCATGAATCCAGCGGGTTTGGCGTAACCAGCACTTGACCCTGGTGGGGGCTGACCCGTCCCGTGAGCTGGGGGGGGAGAGTGTATCGCTGTGACACTGACACCACCACCCCACGCTGCACGTCTCAGGATGTGAACCTCCATTCTGCCAAAAAACATTCGGAGCGAAAAATGCAATTACTGCAAGATTATCATAGTGCTTCCGTTTGACTTTCCAGACTGAATTCATGAATACATATGAATCCATCTTGTCCGTGTTTGGCTGCTGGCGCTTTCTTTGTTTCTTCAAAAGTGTGTGTTCTTAGAGGAAGATTTAGGAGTTCACTCAGAAAACCCAGGCCCTAATTCACAAGACTGTGAAGCATTAAGACTCTCATCATGCTTTTGCTGCTGTGGAGAAATGACCCACCTCCACTATTTTGAAGCAGCTTGAAGTAACGCGGTTGTTGTGAAGCGAAAACCTCAAAAATGTCAGATGGAAGAGAACCTGTGTTTGAGCGGGAGCCGTGCAGTCAGAACAGGTTGGGATGGCCGCATGACTGCGTCAGAGTACCTGTGGGGGGTCATGAGGGGATCCATGCATGTGGAGATCAGGCTGGTGCACGAGGGCCGGTGTTCTGTCAGTCCATGCTACCCGTCCAGAACTGCAACTTTGTGGTTCTGCGCACGCGTACAGTCGATTTTCAAAGTTTGACTGCCACGCCCATCATTTCTTGCATCCCTTCAGTCCATGCTAGGGTTACCACCTTTCAGAAATAGAAATAAGGGACGCCCCGATTTCAGCAGCACAGACGCCAAAAAAAGGGACATCCCCAAAACTTCTAAACTGCATAGAAATATATATATTATTCTTTGAAATAGCTTCCTATGCTATGTTTGTGCAAAAGTATGGTGAATAGTGTATATGGTGTAAAAGTTAATTTATTTCAATACTTCAACTGAAAAGTTGAAACTAATATATTACATAGTCTCATTACATGCAAAGCAATATATGTTAAACCTTTATGTGTTATCATTTTGATAATTGAATTGTTTATTGATTTCGTAAAATATAAAAAAATGTTTAGCTTGTTTATTTAGGGTTTTCATAAACTGTGAGCCCTAACCACCAAAATTATAACAAATAAAGGCTTAAAATATCTCACTTTGAATGTAGTGGGAAATAATAAATTAGTTTCACCTTAAGTTGAATTCGCTGAAACGAATGACGTTTTGCAATATATTCAAATTTTCCGACCTTCACCTGTAGATTATGACATAAATAAATAAGAGCATAATATATGTCCGTATTGGTTCAATACGGAACGCAACTTTTAATTCCCAATTACGTAACAATTCCGTATTTCAAGGGACGGGTGGCGAGGCTAGTCCACGCTGCTGTTAACGGTGACATCCTCAAAGGGAGCATTATTTGATAGGATGTTACTGGACTAACAAATTATGTTACCCCTGAAATATTGATTTAAAATTGATAATATTGGATGTTGAGTATTTGATCCTTCAAAATAAACTACCCATGACATGAATTGCATTACACTTTGTGAACATTATACGACAAAGAGAAAAAAAAACAATTCTATCGCTTTATTTGATATTAATTCAGTCATTGGCCTTTATTCAACTAGACAGGTCATTAAGAACATTCTTATTTACAATGACGGCCTGGCAAGCGACAAAGACCGCTTGGGGGAAAGAAAGTGGTTTAGGGAGTAAAACATAGTAGAATTGTAGCTCTACAAAGGTAGAAAACCATTAGGTAGCATTTTTTGATAGGGTGGCAAAAATCGATAGACAGATGCTATCGGTTTATGCGGCGGTAGCATTTTTCGACAAAGCAGCAGAAATGGACAGAACACCGGCAGCCACCGACAGATTAGTGGCCGTACTGGCCACTAATCAGACTTAAAATAGTTCAACATGACAAAAAATGGCCATCTCTCTGCTGGAGAGGCTGCGGCCTAGTGGGAGACTTCTCACATATTTTCTGGGATTGCCCCAAACTGCTGAAATTCTGGGAGGATGTGATGGAGGAAATACGTGGAGTCTTAAATTTGGACAGACTGGTCGATCCTCAGCAGTTGATTCTGGGTACATTTCCAAGAGGACTGGGAAATAATGATCTGTATCTGCTTAGGGCTCTTGTGATAATTGCCCACAAAACAATCACTGTGAACTGGCTTAAACCTCATCCGCCGACCTTTCACCAATGGACTCAAAGACTTAAAGCCGTGAACTGTATGGAAGGCATAACCACACGTTTACGACTCCGGATGGACTTGTATTTAGAGAAGTGGACACCTGTCATAAAGTACCTAACTGAATGAATGTAAGATGATCAGATTGAATGTGACAGTCCTAACACTTGGAAGATACCCCTTCACCTTATCCTGTGTCTACGTATTTTTGCTTTATTTCATTTGGTCTACTTGGTCATTGTACAGGACTGTCTCAGAAAATTAGAATATTGTGATAAAGTTCTTTATTTTCTGTTATGCAATTAAAAAAACTAAAATGTCATACATTCTGGATTCATTACAAATCAACTAAAATATTGGAAGCCTTATATTATTTTAATATTGCCGATTATATTATTTTTTGAGATAGGATATTTGAGTTTTCTTAAGCTGTAAGCCATTATCAGCAATATTAAAATAATAAAAGGCTTGCAATATTTCAGTTGATTTGTAATGAATCCAGAATGTATGACATTTTTGCATTACAGAAAATAAAGGACTTTATCACAATATTCTAATTTTCTGAGACAGTCCTGTATGTTTGACACACTGTGTAAAATTCTCTGTCAAGGAACATGTTTTAATAAATGTTAAAAAAAAAATAGTTCAATGTGGAAGTCTAGACAACGATCTGGTTCTCAGGAAAACGTGTTGATTTGGTTCACTAGGAGAGAGAACATCTGTGTCCTGTCACTCAATCGCTGTCGTTTTCTAGCAGCCGAGAGGTTTATGTAATAAATAGATAAATAAAAGCTGTAAATTTAATACACAAACTATGTAAAACTAACAGTTTCTTGGTTTTATATGTCAGTCTGCCTCGATTTTAAATACCTAAAGTGCACAACATGAATGAGTAAGCTTTAAAGGGTTGGGCCTTCCTGCTACATTTGAGTAAAAGAGAAATAACGCCATCTTCTTCCAACTTGGAGGAGATAAACTTCATTTCTGGTGTTTTTCCAAATCTCACTTTGAAATATTTTTTTTTGCTTGTTTCTGATAAGAGTCTAAAAAAAGTTTTTTTTGTTTTCTAACCACAGAGTACAAAGATAACAACAAGAACACAGCCGCACTAATCTTCCCAGGCCATTGATTGAAACCCTAAAAGCTGATCACCTTTATTGAAATGACCTGTGTGGATGATTGATTTTCTCAGGGAAAATACGAACCGGTTTAGACCTGAAACGCTACACAGATGGAATTAGACTTTTGTTGGTATTTTTGTTGATGCTGTCACTGCTACTGAAAATACCGAGACGGAAATGTTATGTCACGCGTTGACAGATGCCTGCAGGCGTAGCGGCACATAAACCATCATGTCACCATGTAGAAAGAGTGGAAAACTAGATCTTGCGTCATTAGAAGCAACATTCTTGGATGCTGTGCGGCACAGACGCAGCGATTGTTGTTGCCAACAGAAATGTCGAGGACTGATCCGTCCACTCGGACCAATGCGGACATTTTTAAATCAAACTCAGGCTTGTTCATGGGGTCCCCTCATAAACACGTCCAGCAGCTGCGACCGTCCGTAACACACACAACACCGCTCTCCTCCAGTCCGGGCTAACGCCAACCTTTGGACTTGACCACTACTTCGCTTAATAGCCCAAGCCCATGGATCATTTAAGAGCCAGCAGGGACAGACAGATGGGTAATGGATAGCACTGCAAATCATTGCTTGGATCGATGGAGGACACACGTCAATAAATGGATGGAGAGCTGCTGAAATGGACGCCACGGCTAATGTGGAACAGCATACAACATTACTGTGTCCACCCGGGTGGTAAGGCCCCCTTTTAAATAATTCAGACAACAAACTGAGGGTGATGGCTGTGTTGGCCGCAGCACTTGAGTATCTGGTGCCCACTTATAAACATCCACAAAGCCCCAAAAGGAAGCAGCAGTGGTTTTGATGCAAAGCTCCACCAATCTTTCCTTAGACTACGTTCACACTGCAGGCCTTAATGCTCAATTCCTATTTCCCCATATCCGATTTTTTTGTGTGGCTGTTCACATTATCTTTTAAAATGTGTCCTATATCAGACTGGAGTGTGAACGCATCGCGGCCCTGAACTGACGCAGAGGAACAATAACAAAGACGTCACACGCAGCACGCCGTCGTACGGCGGTAAACATGGAGGCAACAGAAGTGAGCGTACATGGGTATATTTTGAAGTTGTTGTGTGGTGGAAGCCGACGAAACTGTGAGCAAGTGTTAATGAAGAGGAGAAGGAGGAGAAAGAAAGCCACATTTTTAATAATGGCTTTTTGTGGAGCGATGGCTGGCTCGTCTGTAGAGGGGTGTGTGTGGATGCCGACTCGGAGTCAGGAGTGCTGGGATTGTGACAACGATCGCTCTCAAGTGACGTCAAAGTCGCATTAATTCCGACCTGGCTGTTCACACTGAGATCGCATTGCAAAACATCAGACCTTGTATCCGATTTAGAACCTACGGTGGCCGAGACCCGCCATTGCTGAAAATAAAAGTAACGCTGCAAACAGAAACAAACGCAGCTGCAAATAAAATAAACGCTTAGCAAATAAAATAAACGCTGCAAACAAATAGAAACGCCGCTGCAAATAAAAGAAAGGCTGAAAATATAAAGAAACCCCGCTTCAAATAAAATAAAAAACGACGCAAATAAAAAAGCCACAACGGAAGTGAATTACCCGGGGCTGTTTTTGCCGATGCACCGGTGTTTTTATGTGAAAGGTGTTGTTGTTTTTGTTGTTTTTATCCTTAATAATAATTCCAAGAATAATCTAAAGCGTGGTAACAGTTATTTGGATGAATGTGAAGTTGAAGCTGTGTGTGGTGGTCAGGGACTTCTCCTCTCACGTAAAAAACACTGGTGCATCAGCAAAAATAGTCCCTGGTAATTCACTTCCATTGTGGCTTTTTTATTTGCGTCGTTTTATTTTCAGCAGCGTTTATTTTTATTTGCAGCGTTTCTTTAATTTGCACCGGCGTTTGCAGCGGTTTCTGTTTGCAGCGTTACTTTTATTTTCAGCAATGGCGGGTCTCGGCCACCGTAAGAACTACATATGGAAGCGACCTGAATCTGATTTGAAAAGATCAGATTCCATGTGACTTGTGCTGTTCACACTGTCATAAACAAATCAGATCTGAGTCACATATGAGCAAAAATCGGATTTGGGTCACTTGGGAGCTGCAGTATGAACGTAGTCTTTGATGCCACGATGACGCATGCGCACACAGCAGGCCGCTTTCACTGGGAACTGGAAGTTTGTTCCTCTGATGAACAAGCGGTTGCCAGCCACGCTGGACGTGCTGAGCCAACGTGCGTCCCAGTGTGTCCTGGCGTGTCCTGGTATGTCCCGGCACGTCCTGGTGCGTCCCAGCACGTCCTGCTTCGGGAGAACAGCTCACCACAAGTGTTGAACTGGCAGTAAACTCAGGTGCTGCCATGACTGGACTCTGACTCATCTCTGCAGCACCGGACGCTCCAGACCTCTGGCCTAAATCTCCCCGAGTTGTGAGGAATCCCAGCCCCTGATAACGGCTGAAATGATCTTGTCATAAATAACGGAGCGCAACCTCTCAGATAACTGCGCCGCAGCTGTTTCTGGACGGCTCGTGTCATGCATTTGTGAAGGGTAGCTGCAGGTTTCAGGGGTGGGAGCGCTCAGGAGCAGCTGGACGGGTCTAAAAATAGCATGTTGAAGATCAACATGCAGCTCAGCACAAAGATCTCCACAGCAATTCCTTCCACCTGCATCACCGGCCAAACAGGAAGAGACTGTGTCCACAGGGAGAGCAGCTTGTGGTCCACTCAGCTGGACGTGTTATCGGCGTGCTGTGGCCGCAGCCGGGACGTCCCCTGCGTGTGACGGCCGCCGGACCCCTGATGGAGAACCAACCCAACCCAGACGGTACCGCAGATATGCGGCGGTGACGAACAGAGTTGAGCAAGAGACACAGGAAGACCGAAGTAAGCACATTTTATCAGTGTTTTCTATTAGTCAGGTTGTTTTTCCGAAAGAAAGAACAGACAGAAACTCTCGCATTCAGCCTGTTAGAAGAAGAGGAAGATAAAGAACTGAAAACAGGAGTGTGCGTACAGGACTTTGTGTGCGTTTCTGGATGCACACACACACACACACACACACACACACACACTTACCACAGGGTCAACATAATTGCTTAACGCAGATGTAGCAGTGCTTAGAGAGGCCAAACAGCACCTCCGGGAGTCACCATAGCTCACAGCCTGACTAATGAAGGCCCAGTAATCAAGCTGGAAACTCATCAGCCACGTTCACCGCAATCAAGAGGTGCGTGTCAGCACGCAGGGCGTCTGACTCCCCCGGGCCAGTGTTAGACGCCCGGGCCGGCGTGTGTGCACCTTCCCCGAGGCCCAGCTCAACGTCTGGGACGCTGCTCATTGACTACCTGCAGTCAATAACCCTTTTCTAACCGGAATACTAGCAATAACCCGGTTGTGCATGGCCATGTAAACACCAATAACCCCTTTGAATAACCGGAATTTGCTCATATTCCGTTTTTTTTTTTAACCCGAAAATGACCCCTGGGTTCCTCCTTTTCTAACCCGAATATTATTTGGTCATGTATACGCCTAATGGAATATCCCCATCAAAAGGAACAGGAATCTTGGTCTTTTGAGTCCAGGAAGTTCTTCTAAACATGGCGAGATGCAAGACCAGGAGGAGACTACCGCATTTTCCGCACTATAAGGCGCACCGTATTATAAGGTGCACCTTCAATGAATTATGTATTTTAAAACTTTTTCCATATATAAGGCGCACCGCATTATAAGGCGCACTAAATATATGGTAAAATACCGTACTATAGTGGCTGGGGTTGAGTTACGTATCTACCTGATGGAGCTGCGCTACAGGAAATGCTACAAAATCCTACAGCAAATGCAAAAAAAAAAAACTAGAAGAAAAGTACCTTATGTCAAACTTTATTAACAAAATGAAAACCAGCTTTGCTCCGTCTCGTCAAAGTCTCCATTATGCGAGTCAGCGTCGCTGCTGTTGTCTTGAACGTCTGTGACGATTCCTGACGTTTTTAGCGTCGTTACTTCGGCGACACCAACTACATTACCCACAATCCCCCTGACTACAGTAACAGAAATTACCGTAATGATCATATATAAGGCGCACTGCCGGTTTTTGAGAAAATTAAAGGCTTTTGGGTGCGCCTTATAGTGCGGAAAATACGGTAATATCTTCATAAATGT